>NC_088243.1:86928741-86968741 GCF_036934945.1 Oncorhynchus masou masou
AGAGGAGGAGAGAGGAGGAGGAGAGGAGGGAGGAGGGAGAAGAGGAGGAGAGAGGAGGGAGAAGAGAGGAGAGAGGAGAGAGGGAGAGAGGAGGAGAGGAGGAGAGAGGAGGAGGAGAGGGGGCGAGAGAGGAGGGAGAAGAGAGGATGAGAGAGGAGGGAGAAGAGAGGATGAGAGAGGAGGAGAGAGGAGGGAGGAGGAGAGAGGAGAGAGAGGAGGAGAGAGGAGGAGAGAGGAGGAGAGAGGAGGAGAGAGAGGAGAGAGGAGGAGAGAGAGGAGGAGAGAGGAGGAGGAGAGGGAGAGAGGAGGAGAGGAGGAGAGAGGAGGAGAGAGAGAGGAGAGAGAGGAGAGAGAGGAGAGAGGAGGGAGAGAGGAGAGAGGAGGAGAGAGGAGAGAGGAGGAGAGGAGAAGAGAGGAGGAGAGAGGAGGGAGAAGAGAGGAGGGAGTGAGAGGAGGAGAGGAGAAGGGGAGGAGGAGAGGAGGAGAGGAGAGGAGGAGAGAGTGAGAGGAGGAGAGAGGAGAGAGGAGAGGAGGAGAGAGGAGGAGAGAGGAGGGAGAAGAGAGGAGAGGAGAGAGGAGAGAAATCGTGGGGAGGAGAGAGGAGGGAGGAGAGGGAGAAGAGGAGAGGAGAAGGGGAGGAGGAGAGGAGGAGAGGAGAGGAGGAGAGAGGGAGAGGGAGGAGAGAGGAGGAGAGGGAGAGAGGAGAGAGGGGGAGAGGAGAGAGGAGAGAGGAGGAGAGGAGGAGAGAGGAGGAGAGAGGACGAGAGAGGAGGGAGAAGAGAGGATGAGAGAGGAGGGAGAAGAGAGGATGAGAGAGGAGGAGAGAGGAGGGAGAAGAGAGGAGGAGAGAGGAGAGAGGAGGAGAGGAGGAGAGGAGGAGAGAGGAGAGAGGAGGAGAGAGGACGAGAGAGGAGGGAGAAGAGAGGATGAGAGAGGAGGGAGAAGAGAGGATGAGAGAGGACGAGAGAGGAGGGAGAAGAGAGGATGAGAGAGGAGGGAGAAGAGAGGATGAGAGGAGGAGAGAGGAGGAGAGAGGAGGGAGGAGGGAGAAGAGAGGAGGAGAGAGGAGAGAGGGAGAGAGGAGGGAGGAGGAGAGAGGGAGGGAGAAGAGAGGAGGAGAGAGGAGGAGAGAGGGAGGGAGGAGGGAGAAGAGGAGGAGAGAGGAGGGAGAAGAGAGGAGAGAGGGAGAGAGGAGAGAGGAGGAGAGGAGGAGAGAGGAGGAGAGAGGACGAGAGAGGGAGGGAGAAGAGAGGATGAGAGAGGAGAGGGAGAAGAGAGGATGAGAGAGGAGGAGAGGAGGGAGGAGGAGAGGAGAGAGGAGGAGGAGGGGAGGAGAGAGGAGGAGAGAGGAGGAGAGAGGAGAGAGAGGAGGAGAGAGGAGGAGAGAGGAGGAGAGAGAGAGAGAGGAGGAGAGGAGGAGAGAGAGGAGGAGAGAGGAGGGAGAGAGGAGAGAGGGGAGAGAGGAGGGAGAGGAGAGAGGAGGGAGAGAGGAGAGAGGAGGAGAGGAGAAGAGAGGAGGAGAGAGGAGGAGAAGAAGAGAGGAGGGAGTGAGAGGAGGAGAGGAGAAGGGGAGGAGGAGAGGAGGAGAGGAGAGGAGGAGAGAGTGAGAGGAGGAGAGAGGGAGAGAGGGAGAGGAGGAGAGAGGGAGGGAGAGGGAGGGAGAAGAGAGGAGGAGAGAGGAGAGAAATCGTGGGGAGGAGAGGAGGGAGGGAGGAGAGGGAGAAGAGGAGAGGAGAAGGGGAGGAGGAGAGGAGGAGAGGAGAGGAGGAGAGAGGGAGAGGAGGAGAGAGGAGAGAGGAGAGAGGAGAGAGGAGAGAGGAGAGAGGAGAGAGGAGGAGAGAGGAGGAGAGAGGATGAGAGAGGAGGGAGAAGAGAGGATGAGAGAGGAGGGAGAAGAGAGGATGAGAGAGGAGGAGAGAGGAGAGAGGAGGAGAGAGGAGGGAGAAGAGAGGAGGAGAGAGGAGAGAAATCGTGGGGAGGAGAGAGGAGGGAGGAGAGGGAGAAGAGGAGAGGAGAAGGGGAGGAGAGGAGGAGAGGAGGAGAGAGGGAGAGGAGGAGAGAGGAGAGAGGAGAGAGGAGGAGAGAGGAGAGAGGAGAGAGGAGGAGAGAGGAGGGAGAAGAGGGAGGAGGAGAGAGGAGAGAGGAGGGGAGAGGAGGGGAGAGGAGGGAGGAGGGAGAAGAGAGGAGAGAGGAGGAGAGGAGGAGAGAGGAGGGAGAAGGGAGGAGGAGAGAGGAGGAGAGAGGAGGGAGGAGGGAGAAGAGGAGGAGAGAGGAGGGAGAAGAGGGAGGAGGAGAGAGGAGGAGAGGAGAGAGGAGGAGAGAGGAGGGAGAAGAGAGGAGGAGAGAGGAGGGAGAAGAGAGGAGGAGAGAGGAGGAGAGAGGAGGGAGGAGGGAGAAGAGGAGGAGAGAGGAGGGAGAAGAGAGGAGAGAGGAGGAGAGAGGAGGAGAGAGGAGGGAGGAGGGAGAAGAGGAGGAGAGAGGAGAGAGGAGAGAGGAGGGAGGAGGAGAGAGGAGGGAGAAGAGAGGAGGAGAGAGGAGGAGAGAGGAGGGAGGAGGGAGAAGAGGAGGAGAGAGGAGGGAGAAGAGAGGAGAGAGGAGAGAGGAGAGAGGAGGAGAGGAGGAGAGAGGAGGAGAGAGGACGAGAGAGGAGGGAGAAGAGAGGATGAGAGAGGAGGGAGAAGAGAGGATGAGAGAGGAGGAGAGAGGAGGGAGGAGGAGAGAGGAGAGAGGAGGAGAGAGGAGGAGAGAGGAGGAGAGAGGAGGAGAGAGGAGAGAGGAGGAGAGAGGAGGAGAGAGGAGGAGAGAGGAGAGAGGAGGAGAGGAGGAGAGAGGAGGAGAGAGGAGAGAGGAGAGAGGAGGAGAGAGGAGAGAGGAGGAGAGAGGAGAGAGGAGGAGGGAGAAGAGAGGAGGAGAGAGGAGGGAGAAGAGAGGAGGGAGTGAGAGGAGGAGAGGAGAAGGGGAGCAGGAGAGGAGGAGAGGAGAGGAGGAGAGAGTGAGAGGAGGAGAGAGGAGAGAGGAGAGGAGGAGAGAGGAGGAGAGAGGAGGGAGAAGAGAGGAGGAGAGAGGAGATAAATCGTGGGGAGGAGAGAGGAGGGAGGAGAGGGAGAAGAGGAGAGGAGAAGGGTAGGAGGAGAGGAGGAGAGGAGAGGAGGAGAGAGGGAGAGGAGGAGAGAGGAGAGAGGAGAGAGGAGAGAGGAGAGAGGAGAGAGGAGAGAGGAGGAGAGGAGGAGAGAGGAGGAGAGAGGACGAGAGAGGAGGGAGAAGAGAGGATGAGAGAGGAGGGAGAAGAGAGGATGAGAGAGGAGGAGAGAGGAGGGAGAAGAGAGGAGGAGAGAGAGGAGAGAGAGGGAGAGGGAGGAGAGGAGGAGAGGAGGAGAGAGGAGAGAGGGAGGAGAGAGGACGAGGGAGAAGAGAGGATGAGAGAGGAGGGAGAAGAGAGAGGATGAGAGAGGAGGAGAGAGGAGAGAGGAGGAGAGAGAGGAGGGAGAAGAGAGGAGGAGAGAGGGAGAGAAATCGTGGGGAGGAGAGAGGAGGGAGGAGAGGGAGAAGAGGAGAGGGAGAAGGGGAGGGAGAGGAGGAGAGGGAGGAGAGAGGGAGAGGAGGAGAGAGGGAGAGGGAGAGAGGAGGAGAGAGGAGAGAAATCGTGGGGAGGAGAGAGGAGGGAGGAGAGGGAGAAGAGGAGAGGAGAAGGGGAGGAGGAGAGGAGGAGAGGAGAGGAGGAGAGAGGGAGAGGAGGAGAGAGGAGAGAGGAGAGAGGAGAGAGGAGAGAGGAGAGAGGAGAGAGGAGAGAGAGAGAGAGAGGAGAGAGGAGGAGAGGAGGAGAGAGGGAGGAGAGAGGGGCGAGAGAGGAGGGAGAAGAGAGGATGAGAGAGGAGGGAGAAGAGAGGGATGAGAGAGGAGGAGAGAGGAGGGAGAAGAGAGGAGGAGAGAGGAGAGAGGAGGAGAGGAGGAGAGGAGGAGAGGAGGAGAGAGGAGAGAGGAGGAGAGAGGACGAGAGAGGAGGGAGAAGAGAGGATGAGAGAGGAGGGAGAAGAGAGGATGAGAGAGGAGGAGAGAGGAGAGAGGAGGAGAGAGGAGGGAGAAGAGAGGAGGAGAGAGGAGAGAAATCGTGGGGAGGAGAGAGGAGGGAGGAGAGGGAGAAGAGGAGAGGAGAAGGGGAGGAGAGGAGGAGAGGAGGAGAGAGGGAGAGGAGGAGAGAGGAGAGAGGAGAGGAGGAGAGAGGAGGAGAGGAGGAGAGAGGAGAGAGGAGAGAGGAGGAGAGGAGGAGAGAGGAGGAGAGGAGGAGAGAGGAGGAGAGGAGGAGAGAGGACGAGAGAGGAGGGAGAAGAGAGGACGAGAGAGGAGGGAGAAGAGAGGAGGAGAGAGGAGAGAAATTGTAGGGAGGAGAAAGGAGGGAGGAGAGGGAGAGGAAGAGAGGAGAAGGGGAGGAGGGGTGGGAAAAGGGGAAAAACAGGAGAGCAGATTAGAGAAGAGAGAAAGGAAGGAGTGAAGAATAGTAGATGAGAAGAAAGCAGCTCTGTGGAGGATCTGTAGGAAGTACAGTTGAAGTCGGAATTCACAATTCCTGACATTTAATCCCAGTAAAAATCCCCTGTTTTAGGTCAGTTAGGAACACCACTTTATTTTAAGAATGTGAAATGTCAGAATAATAGAAGAGAGAATGATTTAGTTCAGCTTTTATTTCTTTCATCACATTCCCAGTGGGTCAGAAGTTTACATACACTCAATTAGTATTTGGTAGCATTGCCTTTACAATGTTTATCTTGGGTCAAACGTATCGGGTAGCCTTCCACAAGCTACCCACAATAAGTTGGGTGAATTTTGCCCATTCCTCCTGACAGAGCTGGTGTAACCGAGTCAGGTTTGTAGGCCTCCTTGCTTACACACGCTTTATCAGTTCTGCCCACACATTTTTATAGGATTGAGTTCAGGGCTTTGTGATGGCCACTCCAATAATACCTTGACTTTGTTGTCCTTAAGCCATTTTGCCACAACTTCGGAAGTATGCTTGGGTCATTGTCCATTTGGAAGACCCATTTGCGACTAAGCTTTAACTTCCTGACTGATGTCTTGAGATGTTGCTTCACTATATCTACATAATTTTCTACCTCATGATGCCATCTATTTTGTGAAGTGCACCAATCCCTCCTGTAGCAAAGCACCCCATACCATGATGCTGCCACCCCCGTGCTTCATTCTTGGAATGGTATTCTTTGGCTTGCAAGCCTTCCCCTTTATCCTCCAAACATAACGATGGTCATTATGGCCTAACAGTTCTATTTTTGTTTCATCAGACCAGAGGACATTTCTCCAAAAAGTACAATTTTGTCCCCATGTGCAGTTGTAAACCGTAGTCTGGCTTTTTTATGGTGGTTTTGGAGCAGTGGCTTCTTCCTTGCTGAGCGGCCTTTCAGGTTATGTCGATATAGGACTCAATTTTGGGGAGGCAGGGTAGCCTAGGGTTAGAGTGTTAGCCTAGGGTTAGAGTGTTGGACTAGTAACCGGAAGGTTGCAAGTTCAAACCCCCGAGCTGACAAGGTACAAATCTGTCATTCTGGCCTTGAACAGGCAGTTAACCCACTGTTCCTAGGCTATCATTGAAAATAAGAATTTGTTCTTAACTGACTTGCCTAGTAAAATAAAATTACTGTGGATATAGATACTTTTGTACCTGTTTCCTCCAGCATCTTCACAAGGTCATTTGCTGTTGTTTTGGGATTGATTTGCACTTTTCGCACCAAAGTACGTTCATCTCTAGGAGACAGAACATGTCTCCTTCCTGAGCGGTATGAAGGCTGTGTGGTCCCATGGTGTTTATACTTGCGTACTATTATTTGTACAGATGAACGTGGTACCTTCAGGTGTTTTGAAATTGCTCCCAAGGACAAACCAGACTTGTGGAGGTCTACATTTTTTTTCTGAGTTCTTGACTGATTTCTTTTGCTTTTCCCATGATGTCAAGCAAAGAGGCACTGAGTTTGAAGTTAGGCCTTGAAATACATCCACAGGTACACCTCCAGTTGAATCAAATGATGTCAATCAGCCTATCAGAAGCTTCTGAAGCCATGACATCATTTTCTGAAATGTTCCAAGCTGTTTAAAGGCACAGTCATCTTAGTGTATGTAAACTTCTGACCCACTGGAATTGTGACACAGTGAATTATAAGTGAAATAATCTGTCTGAAAACAATTGTTTAAAACATTACTTGTGTCATGCACAAAGTAAATGTCCTAACCGACTAGCCAAAACTACAGTTTGTTAACAAGAAATTTGTGGAGAGGTTGAAAAACGAGTTTTAATGTCTCCAACCTAAGTGTATGTAAACTTCCGACTTCAACTGTATGTGTCAGGATATTCCAATCTGTCCCAGGGCCATCCAGCTCCACATGTGAGAGTGGCACTCTACTGTCAGCTGTTCCCCCCGTGTCCTCCCACTCTACTGTCAGCTGTTCCCCCCGTGTCCTCCCACTCTACTGTCAGCTGTTCCCCCCGTGTCCTACCACTCTACTGTCAGCTGTTCCCCCCGTGTCCTCCCACTCTACTGTCAGCTGTTCCCCCCGTGTCCTACCACTCTACTGTCAGCTGTTCCCCCCGTGTCCTCCCACTCTACTGTCAGCTGTTCCCCCCGTGTCCTACCACTCTACTGTCAGCTATTCCCCCCGTGTCCTACCACTCTACTGTCAGTTCATCCTACTATGTTCTCCCACTCTACTGTCAGTTCATCCTACTATGTTCTCCCACTCTACTGTCAGTTCAACCTACTATGTTCTCCCACTCTACTGTCAGTTCACCCTGCTATGTTCTCCCACTCTACTGTCAGTTCATCCTACTATGTTCTCCCACTCTACTGTCAGTTCATCCTACTATGTTCTCCCACTCTACTGTCAGTTCATCCTACTATGTTCTCCCACTCTACTGTCAGTTCATCCTACTATGTTCTCCCACTCTACTGTCAGTTCATCCTACTATGTTCTCCCACTCTACTGTCAGTTCATCCTACTACGTTCTCCCACTCTACTGTCAGTTCATCCTACTATGTTCTCCCACTCTACTGTCAGTTCATCCTACTATGTTCTCCCACTCTACTGTCAGTTCATCCTACTATGTTCTCCCACTCTACTGTCAGTTCATCCTACTATGTTCTCCCACTCTACTGTTAGTTCATCCTACTATGTTCTCCCACTCTACTGTCAGTTCATCCTACTATGTTCTCCCACTCTACTGTCAGTTCATCCTACTATGTTCTCCCACTCTACTGTCAGTTCATCCTACTATGTTCTCCCACTCTACTGTCAGTTCATCCTACTATGTTCTCCCACTCTACTGTCAGTTCATCCTACTATGTTCTCACTCTCTACTGTCAGTTCATCCTCCCACTCTACTGTCAGTTCATCCTCCTGTGTCCTGCCACGGCAGCCTGACATTATCTGCTAGGCCAATACCTGCTATTATCTGCTCTGCTCTACACTTCAACAAATCTCCTCTTCCCTCCTCTCCTCAATGCCCCTCAAAGGTGTCACCCAGTCCACTCACTCAAGGTACTATAGACCATAAATGTTGATACAGACAAACTGGAACAGCTGATGTTCCCAAATGACATGTTATCTTGATGTCAGTACAGTAGCTGCGTGGAATTACAAAGCTGTTACTAAAATATGGCTGTTACATAACGGGATAGAGTGCAATCAGCAACATTCAGTGTTATATAAAGTAGTCCAACCCTATCCCTTCTTACGGTATTATAAAGTAGTCCAACCCTATCCCTTCTTACTATATTATATAGTAGTCCAACCCTATCTCTTCTTACTGTAGGCTACTGTATTATAAAGTAGTCCAACCCTATCTCTTCTTACTGTAGGTTACTGTATTATAAAGTAGTCCAACCCTATCTCTTCTTACTGTATTATAAAGTAGTCCAACCCTATCCCTTCTTACTGTATTATAAAGTAGTCCAACCCTATCTCTTCTTACTGTAGGTTACTGTATTATAAAGTAGTCCAACCCTATCCCTTCTTACTGTATTATAAAGTAGTCCAACCCTATCTCTTCTTACTGTAGGTTACTGTATTATAAAGTAGTCCAACCCTATCTCTTCTTACTGTATTATATAGTAGTCCAACCCTATCTCTTCTTTCTGTAGGTTACTGTATTATATAGTAGTCCAACCCTATCTCTTCTTTCTGTAGGTTACTGTATTATAAAGTAGTCCAACCCTATCTCTTCTTTCTGTAGGTTACTGTATTATATAGTAGTCCAACCCTATCTCTTCTTTCTGTAGGTTACTGTATTATAAAGTAGTCCAACCCTATCTCTTCTTACTGTATTATATAGTAGTCCAAACCTATCTCTTCCTTCTGTAGGTTACTGTATTATAAAGTAGTCCAACCCTATCTCTTCCTACTGTAAGCTACTGTATTATATAGTAGTCCAACCCTATCTCTTCTTACTGTATTATAAAGTAGTCCAACCCTATCCCTTCGTACTGTATTATAAAGTAATCCAACCTTAGCTCTTCTTACTGTAGGTTACAGTATTATAAAGTAGTCCAACCCTATCTCTTCTTACTGTATTATAAAGTAGTCCAACCCTATCTCTTCTTACTGTATTATATAGTAGTCCAACCCTATCTCTTCTTACTGTATTATAAAGTAGTCCAACCCTATCTCTTCTTACTGTATTATATAGTAGTCCAACCCTATCTCTTCTTACTGTATTATAAAGTAGTCCCACCCTATCCCTTCTTACTGTATTATAAAGTAGTCCAACCCTATCTCTTCTTACTGTATTATATAGTAGTCCAACCCTATCTCTTCTTACTGTAGGTTACTGTATTATAAAGTAGTCCAACCCTATCCCTTCTTACTGTATTATAAAGTAGTCCAACCCTATCTCTTCTTACTGTATTATAAAGTAGTCCAACCCTATCCCTTCTTACTGTATTATAAAGTAGTTAAACCCTATCCCTTCTTACTGTATTATAAAGTAGTCCAACCCTATCCCTTCTTACTGTATTATAAAGTAGTCCAACCCTATCCCTTCTTACTGTATTATAAAGTAGTCCAACCCTATCCCTTCTTACTGTATTATAAAGTAGTCCAACCCTATCTCTTCTTACTGTAGGTAATTGTATTATAAAGTAGTCCAACCCTATCCCTTCTTACTGTATTATAAAGTAGTTCAACCCTATCTCTTCTTACTGTAGGTAATTGTATTATAAAGTAGTCCAACCCTATCTCTTCTTACTGTAGGTAATTGTATTATAAAGTAGTCCAACCCTATCTCTTCTTACTGTAGGTAATTGTATTATAAATTAGTCCAGCCCTATCCCTTCGTACTGTATTATAAAGTAATCCAACCTTAGCTCTTCTTACTGTAGGTTACAGTATTATAAAGTAGTCCAACCCTATCTCTTCTTACTGTATTATAAAGTAGTCCAACCCTATCTCTTCTTACTGTATTATAAAGTAGTTCAACCCTATCTCTTCTTACTGTAGGTAATTGTATTATAAAGTAGTCCAACCCTATCTCTTCTTACTGTAGGTAATTGTATTATAAATTAGTCCAGCCCTATCCCTTCGTACTGTATTATAAAGTAATCCAACCCTATCTCTTCTTACTGTAGGTTACAGTATTATAAAGTAGTCCAACCCTATCTCTTCTTACTGTATTATAAAGTAGTCCAACCCTATCTCTTCTTACTGTATTATATAGTAGTCTAACCCTATCTCTTTTTACTGTATTATATAGTAGTCCAACCCTATCTCTTCTTACTGTATTATAAAGTAGTCCCACCCTATCCCTTCTTACTGTATTATAAAGTAGTCCAACCCTATCTCGTCTTACTGTATTATATAGTAGTCCAACCCTATCTCTTCTTACTGTAGGTTACTGTATTATAAAGTAGTCCAACCCTATCCCTTCTTACTGTATTATAAAGTAGTCCAACCCTATCTCTTCTTACTGTAGGTAATTGTATTATAAAGTAGTCCAACCATATCCCTTCTTACTGTATTATAAAGTAGTTCAACCCTATCCCTTCTTACTGTATTATATAGTAGTCCAACCCTATCCCTTCTTACTGTATTATAAAGTAGTCCAACCCTATCTCTTCTTACTGTATTATAAAGTAGTTCAACCCTATCCCTTCTTACTGTATTATAAAGTAGTCCTACCCTATCCCTTCTTACTGTATTATATAGTAGTCCAAGCCTATCCCTTCTTACTGTATTATAAAGTAGTCCTACCCTATCCCTTCTTACTGTATTATATAGTAGTCCAACCCTATCCCTTCTTACTGTGTTATAAAGTAGTTCAACCCTATCTCTTCTTACTGTAGGTAATTGTATTATGAAGTAGTCCAACATGATGGAACTGCCCTTCAGGCCAGAGTACTTACAATAACTCGCAGAGAATTTAAATACAGACCAGAGAATGTGAAGATGCGGTCCACATGTTGACATGGTTAAAACTACAATACAAGAAAAACCGTAAGACCCTCTGAAAACTCTCGACGAGTGAAGAAGGTGAAGAATGGACCACAACATGCACCGTCTGCAGCTCTGCGTGTACAGTAGTCTAGGACCAAAGACAGGAGGGAAGAACAGATCCCTCTGAGGACCAAAGACTGGAGGGAAGAACAGATCCCTCTGAGGACCAAAGACAGGAGGGAAGAAGAGATCCCTCTGAGGACCAAAGACTGGAGGGAAGAACAGATCCCTCTGAGGACCAAAGACAGGAGGGAAGAACAGATCCCTCTGAGGACCAAAGACAGGAGGGAAGAACAGATCCCTCTGAGGACCAAAGACAGGAGGGAAGAACAGATCCCTCTGAGGACCAAAGACAGGAGGGAAGAACAGATCCCTCTGAGGACCAAAGACAGGAGGGAAGAACAGATCCCTCTGAGGACCAAAGACAGGAGGGAAGAACAGATTCCTCTGAGGACCAAAGACTGGAGGGAAGAAGAGATCCCTCTGAGGACCAAAGACTGGAGGGAAGAAGAGATCCCTCTGAGGACCAAAGACTGGAGGGAAGAAGAGATCCCTCTGAGGACCAAAGACAGGAGCGAAGAACAGATTCCTCTGAGGACCAAAGACTGGAGGGAAGAAGAGATCCCTCTGAGGACCAAAGACTGGAGGGAAGAAGAGATCCCTCTGAGGACCAAAGACTGGAGGGAAGAACAGATCCCTCTGAGGACCAAAGACTGGAGGGAAGAAGAGATCCCTCTGAGGACCAAAGACTGGAGGGAAGAACAGATCCCTCTCACCAACGTGTGGTGCACCTCAAATGTATCCATTCTAAGAACACTCCAGAACTCTGCTGGACAATCAGAGATATGCATCGAACTACTTCCCATAGACGGACCGAGTGGGTTCAACAGAGAGACGACAGAGAAACGTAAATATATGTTGCATTTCATATACCCGAATGAGCGGTTGTTAGGGTGCTAAATATTCATATTTACGGCGAGCGTAGTTTCCAAATGTGTGTATGAGAAGTTCACTCTTTTTGTCTCGCCCTCTCTTTATCTTTCCCCACCCCTTTCCATTGTGTAACAAGCCGTCATATCGGGTTAGTCCACTAGGGACCTGTTTTCATTGCATTGTGTCAGTAATCAATCACCTGTACCGTGTGTTTGTGTTTAATTAGTTAGCCAATTTGCCAATTTGTGTATCGCTGAGTTATCACTTCCCGTGGTGCCCAAAATTTCTAATGAGTTAATTGTTACATTATTAATTTATTAGAGTAGTTTTTCAACGTAGTAGGTAATTATTCAATGAATAGCCGTCAACACATTAATGATAGACACGCCACGACACTGGGTAGATGGTGAACAGGGTGGTGTACGGATGGTGTATTGTCACGGTACTTACTGATGAAGTTGGTCTGTCCTGTGTAGATGGTGTTACGGCTGGTGTATTGTCACGGTACTTACTGATGAAGTTGGTCTGTCCGGTGTAGATGGTGTTACGGCTGGTGTATTGTCACGGTACTTACTGATGAAGTTGGTCTGTCCAGTGTAGATGGTGAACAGGGTGGTGTACGGATGGTGTATTGTCACGGTACTTACTGATGAAGTTGGTCTGTCCAGTGTAGATGGTGAACAGGGTGGTGTACGGCTGGTGTATTGTCACGGTACTTACTGATGAAGTTGGTCTGTCTGGTGTAGATGGTGAACAGGGTGGTGTATTGTCACGGTACTTACTGATGAAGTTGGTCTGTCTGGTGTAGATGGTGAACAGGGTGGTGTATTGTCACGGTACTTACTGATGAAGTTGGTCTGTCCGGTGTAGATGGTGTACTGCAGTTCGTAGGATGTGACGCTGAACTCGTCCTCAGACGTCCAGTGAACTGTGATGGTGTCGTGGGAGGCAGTGCACAGCTCATCACGTATGGAGGGAGGACTGGGGGCTACAGGGTCAAATAAGGGATAGATTAGTGTTGGACTGGATTTATTCAAAACAATACTAGATGTGTACTTGATGCCACAGGGACAGCACATGAGAGCATTCGTAGATGTGTACTTGATCACGGAGGACAGCACATTAGAGCATTCATAGATGTGTACTTGATCCCGAGGACAGCACATGAGAGCATTCATAGATGTGTACTTGATGCCAGAGGACAGCACATTAGAGCATTCATAGATGTGTACTTGATGCCAGAGGGCAGCACATTAGAGCATTCATAGATGTGTACTTGATCCCGGAGGGCAGCACATGAGAGCATTCATAGATGTGTACTTGATCCCAGAGGACAGAACATTAGAGCATTCATAGATGTGTACATGATGCCACAGGGACAGCACATGAGAGCATTCGTAGATGTGTACATGATGCCAGAGGACAGCACATTAGAGCATTCATAGATGTGTACTTGATCCCGGAGGACAGCACATGAGATCATTCATATAAATACCTATTACCAAGGTGTTAAAAAGGTAATGCTCTAATAGTTCATTTGGATAGTCCCCTGGCCTACAGATGGTTTCCTGTTTGAGTGTGTAGGGTGGGAGCTACAGTGTCAACAATGGAAAGATCAATATCTAGACATCATGTCAGACAATGTGCATTGTACCAGTCAACTAAACACAAAGTGTAGTACATTTTTTGTCAGATTTGTTCTTACGTTACTTCTGTACATCTTCCGGTGGTCATTTGTGTTTCAACAAAACTATATAACACCTCCAGAGGAATGTAGGATGGACATTTCTCTCTCTCTCTCTCTCCAACCCCCCATCCCACTCTCTCTTTCTCTCTCTCTCTGTCCCTCCCTCTCACCTGTCAGGTAGTCCAGTCCCTCTAGGATCTTCTTCTCTCTGGAAAAGTCCAGAGCAAAGTTATCAAAGGCTTCGTTCAGGTTCACATCTGGTATCAGCACCTGGGAGGAGGCCGTGGCCATGGCAACCCTGGGGGAGAGAGGGAGGGGGAGGAGGGGGGGGGGGGGGTGGAAGAAAGGGAGGAGAGAAGAAAGGAGAGGTATCAGACTGGAGCATAGAGATCCTATTGTATGGACTGGAGAACCTCAGCAGGAGGATGATGAAGGAGCAGAGACCAAGGATGCACTCTGTCTACACACATCAGTGTGTGGGTGAGTCTGATACAGCCGCAGACAGACAAGGCCCTGTTGTGGTTAACCCTTCATATTCCAGCTTGTCTCCATCAGCTAGAGAACCTCATTCCTAAAACGTCCAGCAGACCCTGAAAACCTGAATGAGATTTCCATTCCAGGGAGAGAGTCCATGAATAACAAGCCTTGGAAATAGTAGAGAACAACCATGCAGAATGTGTTCTGAGTATCCTTCCCTTTCTGTTGACCTTAAAAGCCTCCCACGAAACACACAGCCCATCCCAGGCGGGAAGGATGTGACATCCCACCTCTCGCCCATGTTCCTGGTGGCTAGTTACAAGGGGCTGGTAGGGGAGGTAGTTAAGGGGTGAGAGAGGGATGTCAGTGAGGAGGGATTTCTGTCTCACCTCTCAGCCATGTTCCTGGTGGCTAGTTACAGGGGGCTGGTAGGGGAGGTAGTTAAGGGGTGAGAGAGGGATGTCAGTGAGGAGGGATTTCTGTCTCACCTCTCAGCCATGTTCCTGGTGGCTAGTTACAGGGGGCTGGTAGGGGAGGTAGTTAAGGGGTGAGAGAGGGATGTCAGTGAGGAGGGATTTCTGTCTCACCTCTCAGCCATGTTCCTGGTGGCTAGTTACAGGGGGCTGGTAGGGGAGGTAGTTAAGGGGTGAGAGAGGGATGTCAGTGAGGAGGGATTTCTGTCTCACCTCTCAGCCATGTTCCTGGTGGCTAGTTACAGGGGGCTGGTAGGGGAGGTAGTTAAGGGGTGAGAGAGGGATGTCAGTGAGGAGGGATTTCTGTCTCACCTCTCAGCCATGTTCCTGGTGGCTAGTTACAGGGGGCTGGTAGGGGAGGTAGTTAAGGGGTGAGAGAGGGATGTCAGTGAGGAGGGATTTCTGTCTCACCTCTCAGCCATGTTCCTGGTGGCTAGTTACAGGGGGCTGGTAGGGGAGGTAGTTAAGGGGTGAGAGAGGGATGTCAGTGAGGAGGGATTTCTGTCTCACCTCTCAGCCATGTTCCTGGTGGCTAGTTACAGGGGGCTGGTAGGGGAGGTAGTTAAGGGGTGAGAGAGGGATGTCAGTGAGGAGGGATTTCTGTCTCACCTCTCAGCCATGTTCCTGGTGGCTAGTTACAGGGGGCTGGTAGGGGAGGTAGTTAAGGGGTGAGAGAGGGATGTCAGTGAGGAGGGATTTCTGTCTCACCTCTCAGCCATGTTCCTGGTGGCTAGTCACAGGGGGCTGGTAGGGGAGGTAGTTAAGGGGTGAGAGAGGGATGTCAGTGAGGAGGGATTTCTGTCTCACCTCTCAGCCATGTTCCTGGTGGCTAGTTACAGGGGGCTGGTAGGGGAGGTAGTTAAAGGGTGAGAGAGGGATGTCAGTGAGGAGGGATTTCTGTCTCACCTCTCAGCCATGTTCCTGGTGGCTAGTTACAGGGGGCTGGTAGGGGAGGTAGTTAAGGGGTGAGAGAGGGATGTCAGTGAGGAGGGATTTCTGTCTCACCTCTCAGCCATGTTCCTGGTGGCTAGTTACAGGGGGCTGGTAGGGGAGGTAGTTAAGGGGTGAGAGAGGGATGTCAGTGAGGAGGGATTTCTGTCTCACCTCTCAGCCATGTTCCTGGTGGCTAGTTACAGGGGGCTGGTAGGGGAGGTAGTTAAGGGGTGAGAGAGGGATGTCAGTGAGGAGGGATTTCTGTCTCACCTCTCAGCCATGTTCCTGGTGGCTAGTTACAGGGGGCTGGTAGGGGAGGTAGTTAAGGGGTGAGAGAGGGATGTCAGTGAGGAGGGATTTCTGTCTCACCTCTCAGCCATGTTCCTGGTGGCTAGTTACAGGGGGCTGGTAGGGGAGGTAGTTAAGGGGTGAGAGAGGGATGTCAGTGAGGAGGGATTTCTGTCTCACCTCTCGGCCACGTTCCTGGCGGTCTGTAGGAAGCGAGCGTGGTCGTTCTCCTTCAGGCTGTGTTCTGCCTGGGTGATGAGGGCTCTGGAACGTTCCAGGCACTGTCTGCAATTAGCCATCTGCTGGGCCAGTTTACGCAGCTTCATCACCTGAGACACACACACACACACACACACACACACACACACACACACACACACACACACACACACACACACACACACACACACACACACACACACACACACACACACACACACACACACACACACACACACACACAGGACACACACACGCACGGACGCAGAACAAACAAACATGACTCACATGTACGCAGGCACACAGGTAGGCAAGCATGCAGGTACACAGGTAGGCAGGGGGCAGGCACACAGGTTGGCAGGTACGCAGACACACAGGTAGGCAGGTACGCGGACACACAGGTTGGCAGGCATGCAGGTACGCAGGCACACAGGTAGGCAAGCACGCAGGCACACAAGCAAGGGACAGAGAAGAGAAGTTCATGTTAGCAGGGTTAGGATATAGGCAGTCATCTCACATTGTCTATAGTATTAAATTGTGGATATGTTGCACAATAGATTGGCATTCAACGCATATTCAGTATATCTACAGTACCGGTCAGGAGACTGGACACACCAACTCATTCAAGGGTTTTTACTTTATTTGTACAATTTTCTGCATTGTAGAATAATAGTAAATACATCAAAACTATGAAATAACACATATGGAATCATGTAGTAACCAAAAAAGTGTTAAACAAATCAAAATATATATTGTCTCAGTTTGTTATGGATGTCAGGTCCAAAACAAAAAGGGCCAAATATCCTGTGTGTCATTGTGTCGTCTCTAAAGAAACACCAGTCATGTCCAAGTATTCAGATAGATCGCCTTCTAGAATATACCGTTGTTTTCTCTCTCTCTCTCTCTCTCTCTCTCTCTCTCTCTCTCTCTCTCCCCATCTCTTTTTCTCTCTGTCAGTCTGCTTCCTCATCACCTACAGTCCCACACCCTGAGAGAGAGAGGCCTAATATGGAGAGTGTTATAATTCCCCCAGGGACGATGAATGGAATAGAATCAAACATTTTAAAGTCTAATTCTACATAATCTATTCATCTTCAGTTCATCCCCTGGCTCAGATGTGACACATTGAATTAGCTCCGTTTAATACTTCCTTCGTCAGGGCAAATCTTTGAGAAAGGGATTTAGAGGAATTTTGTTGCTTCTGTAATGCGAAGGAATTGTCAGCAACTGGTATTAAAAACAAGATGCTTTTTAAATGTCACTGGTAAGACGACATTTGATTTAGTCTCCATAACATAAATGACATGTTCCGACTACATATGAGGATAGAAAACACTCCACATTAAACATTACACATTGGGGTGGCAGGTAGCCTAGTGGTTGGAATGGTAACTTAAAGGTTGTTGGGTGGAATGGTAAAGATCTGTCGTTCTGCCCCTGAACAGGCAGTTAACCCACTGTTCCTAGGCTGTCATTGAAAATAAGAATTTGTTGTTACCTGACTTGCCTAGTTCAATAAAGGTTAAATAAAAAACATTTAAAAAAATAAATGAAAAACTGACTGTATCACAACCGGGCGTGATTGGGAGTCCCATAGGGCGGGGCACAAATGGCCCAGCGTTGTACAGGTTTGGCCCTGGGTAGGCTGTCATTGTACATAAGAACTGACTTGCCTAATTACGTATAGGTGAAATAAATCAAATAAAAATATTAACATCTAAGAATTGAAGCTGTTTTGATCCATTACCTGCCCCGGAAGGACTTATATAAGATGATGATAGTGGTTTATAATCAACATGATAACATCAGACATGGACTACTTACAATGGAACAATCCGTCTGGACTTAGATGACATATTTAGATGACATAAATTGTATCCCAAATAACACCCTATTCCTTATATGGGGCACTACTTTTAACCAGAGCCCTATGAACCCTGGACAGAAAGTAGTGCACTATATAGGGAATAGACTGTTATTTGGGATAGGGATTAGGAGTTTGTCGTGTCCATAATCTGTTGTTGGAGCATGGCTCAGTCACATGTCAACCGATTGCTGACAACAATAACATTTTAATGGACTGAAGTACAGAGGATTCATATAATATGGAAATCCTATTTTTTTTTTTACTAAACATCATATTTTTCTCAAAACTGAGGACAATTCAGCCTGTCAGAGGACACACACACATGTCGTAATGTGATTGAGAGTGTGTGTGTGTGCCTCTTTGCCTTGTCTTCGTCTCATATTGAGTTGGAATTGTTACATTTAGTGTACATAATTTAATCATTCACAGAACTAGAGCTGGGGCAACACTCCAGGGCTGCATCCCAAATGACATTCTGTTCCGTACACCCTGTTCTGTACACCCTGTTCCGTACACCCTGTTCCATACACCCTGTCCTGTTTCATACACCCTGTTTCATACACCCTGTTCGGTACACCCTGTTCGGTATACCCTGTTCGGTACACCCTGTTCCGTACACCCTGTTCCGTACACCCTGTTCCGTACACCCTGTTCCGTACACCCTGTTCCATACACCCTGTTCCGTACACCCTGTCTCATACACCCTGTTCCGTACACCCTGTTCCATACACCCTGTTCCGTACACCCTGTCTCATACACCCTGTTCCGTACACCCTGTTCCGTACACCCTGTTCCATACACCCTGTTCCATATACCCTGTCTCATACACACAGAGTGACACAGATGGAGAGATACAGAGAGAGAGATAACTATAGATACAGAGAGAGAGAGAGAGAGAGAGAGAGAGAGAGAGAGAGAGGGGGAGGGAGGGAGAGAGATACAGAGAGAGAGAGAGAGAGAGAGAGGGAGGGAGAGAGATACAGAGAGAGAGATAGAGATAGAGAGAGAGAGAGGGGAGGGAGAGAGATACAGAGAGAGAGAGAGAGAGAGAGAGAGGAGGGAGGGAGATATAGAGAGAGAGAGAGAGAGAGAGAGAGAGAGCTAGAGAGAGAAAGAGAGAGAGAGGGAGGGAGAGAGATACAGAGAGAGAGAGAGAGAGAGAGAGAGAGAGAGAGAGAGAGAGAACAAGGCTCTCGCAGCCCAGCCCGGCCTGCTCACTCTGTTTTGGTTTGCGCTGTTAGAGATTAAAGCTTGACTGTGTCTCCACAAAGAGTGAGAAAGAGAGAGAGAGAAAGAGAGAGAGAAACAGAGAGGGAGAGAGAGAAAGCGTGTTAAGATAAACCACGTGGCCCGGCCAGACTGCTCACTCACTGCCTCTCCCTTAATGCATCCCAAATGAAACCCTATTCCCTACATGGACCCTGGTCAAAAGGAGTGCACTAAATAGGGAATAGGGTGCCATTTGGGACACACACGTGTCTGAGTTCCCTGGTCCCTGCACAGCCCTGCCTCTATAATCCGGTTGGTTCTGCTGCACAGTCAGTCACCTCTCCTCTCATATTCATCTTCCTCTCTTCTCCTCTCCTCAACCTGCCCATCTCATCTCCTCTCCTTTCCTCGCCTCTCTTCTCCCCTCCTCTCCTTTCCTCAACCTGCTGATCTCCTCTCCTCTCCTTTCCTCAACCTGCCCATCTCCTCTCCTTTCCTCAACCTGCCCATCTCCTCTCCTCTCCTTTCCTTTCCTCAACCTGCCCATCTCCTCTCCCCGCCTTTCCTTTCCTCAACCTGCCCATCTCCTCTCCCCTCCTTTCCTTTCCTCAACCTGCCCATCTCCTCTCCCCTCCTTTCCTTTCCTCAACCTGCCCATCTCCTCTCCTCTCCTTTCCTTTCCTCAACCTGCCCATCTCCTCTCCTCTCCTTTCCTTTCCTCAACCTGCCCATCTCCTCTCCTCTCCTTTCCTTTCCTCAACCTGCCCATCTCCTCTCCCCTCCTTTCCTTTCCTCAACCTGCCCATCTCCTCTCCTTTCCTTTCCTTTCCTCAACCTGCCCATCTCCTCTCCCCTCCTTTCCTTTCCTCAACCTGCCCATCTCCTCTCCTTTCCTTTCCTTTCCTCAACCTGCCCATCTCCTCTCCCCTCCTTTCCATTCCTCAACCTGCCCATCTCCTCTCCCCTCCTTTCCTTTCCTCAACCTGCCCATCTCCTCTCCTTTCCTTTCCTTTCCTCAACCTGCCCATCTCCTCTCCTCTCCTTTCCATTCCTCAACCTGCCCATCTCCTCTCCTCTCCTCTCCTTTCCTCAACCTGCCCATCTCCTCTCCTCTCCTTTCCTTTCCTCAACCTGCCCATCTCCTCTCCTCTTCTTTCCTTTCCTCAACCTGCCCATCTCCTGTCCTCTCCTTTCCTCAACCTGCCCATCTCCTCTCCTTTCCTTTCCTTTCCTCAACCTGCCCATCTCCTCTCCTCTCCTCTCCCCTCCCTCCCTCCCTCCCTCCCTCCCTCCCTCCCTCCCTCCCTCCCTCCCTCCCTCCCTCCCTCCCTCCCTCCCTCCTCTCCTCTCCTCTCCTCTCCTCTCCTCTCCTCTCCTCTTCATCCTCTTTTTCTCACTCTTCCCATGTCCTCTGCATCCCTTCTTCTAAATTTTCCTGTTCTCCTCTCCTTCCACCACTTAATCTCTCTCAACTAGCAGTTCCCATACTAGGGGTCGCTACACCATGTGAAAATGGGGTCACGGGAGAATTTACAAAATCCTGAAGAAAAAAAAATATTACAACATCATCTTTATATCTCAAAATCATTGTGATGTAGTTAATCTAAACAATTGTAATGAAAGTTGTTGAAATATAAAATATACAATTAAACCAGAGAGAGCCCTTAAGATCATGGGAAAAGGCCGCACTTGAATCATTCCCACGGTGAATGACTCGGCCCGCTTTGCTACGAAACCACACAATATTGACTTTGACATTACCGGGCGGCTGCAATTGACATGGTAAAAACAATGTGTGGGGAGGCAGAGGCACAGAAACTTACATCAATACCTTTTTTTAAGATGACACTGTTAAACAAAGAACTGATTCTATTGCTAGCAATCAAGAGGAAACTGAATGAACGACTCAACTCCCCAGCTCATGCTCTCCAAATGGACGTTAGCTGTGAGGGCCAAGATGCCCATGCATTGACTTCTGTTCGCTATACATGTCTGGGGGTTCTACTCACGGGGATATACTGTTCTGGCACACGATTCACGAGCATGAAACGGCACAGAGGATGTCCAGTGTGCTGCATGGCTGTATTGATGAAAAACAGATTCTATATTGGCTGTTCAGTGCTGCATGGCTGTATTGATGAAAAACAGATTCTATATTGGCTGTTCAGTGTGCTGCATGGCTGTATTGATGAAACACTGATTCTATATTGGCTGTTCAGTGTGCTGCATGGCTGTATTGATGAAAAACAGATTCTATATTGGCTGTTCAGTGCTGCATGGCTGTATTGATGAAAAACAGATTCTATATTGGCTGTTCAGTGTGCTGCATGGCTGTATTGATGAAACACTGATTCTATATTGGCTGTTCAGTGTGCTGCATGGCTGTATTGATGAAAAACAGATTCTATATTGGATGTTCAGTGTGCTGCATGGCTGTATTGATGAAACACTGATTCTATATTGGCTGTTCAGTGTGCTGCATGGCTGTATTGATGAAACACTGATTCTATATTGGCTGTCCAGTGTGCTGCATGGCTGTATTGATGAAAAACAGATTCTATATTGGCTGTCCAGTGTGCTGCATGGCTGTATTGATGAAAAACAGATTCTATATTGGCTGTTCAGTGTGCTGCATGGCTGTATTGATGAAACACTGATTCTATATTGGCTGTTCAGTGTGGTGCATGGCTGTATTGATGAAAAACAGATTCTATATTGGCTGTTCAGTGTGCTGCATGGCTGTATTGATGAAACACTGATTCTATATTGGCTGTTCAGTGTGCTGCATGGCTGTATTGATGAAAAACAGATTCTATATTGGATGTTCAGTGTGCTGCGTGGCCATATTGATGAAACACAGATTCCATAAGGGAGCGAATGGTGGGCTTTTGCACAGATGGGGCTCCATCTTGGGCGGGTTGGAGGGCAGGACTCTGCACTCTAGTTAGGAATATGTCTCCATATGTCATATACACCCACTGTAGTGGATACACCCACTGTAGGGGATACACCCACTGTAGGGGATACACCCACTGTAGGGGATACACCCACTGTAGGGGATACACCCACTGTAGGGGATACACCCACTGTAGTGGATACACCCACTGTAGGGGATACACCCACTGTAATGAATACACCCACTGTAATGAATACACCCACTGTAGGGGATACACCCACTGTAATGTATACACCCACTGTAGGGGATACACCCACTGTAATGAATACACCCACTGTAGGGGATACACCCACTGTAGGGGATACACCCACTGTAGTGGATACACCCACTGTAATGAATATACCCACTGTAGGGGATACACCCACTGTAATGAATACACCCACTGTAGGGGATACACCCACTGTAATGAATACACCCACTGTAGGGGATACACCCACTGTAGGGGATACACCCACTGTAGGGGATACACCCACTGTAATGAATACACCCACTGTAGGGGATACACCCACTGTAATGAATACACCCACTGTAGGGGATACACCCACTGTAGGGGATACACCTACTGTAGGGGATACACCCACTGTAGGGGATACACCCACTGTAGGGGATGCACCCACTGTAGGGGATACACCCACTGTAGGGGATACACCCACTGTAGGGGATACACCCACTGTAGGGGATACACCCACTGTAATGAATACACCCACTGTAGGGGATACACCCACTGTAGGGGATACACCCACTGTAGGGGATACACCCACTGTAATGGATACACCCCATGTAGGGGATACACCCACTGTAATGAATACACCCACTGTAGGGGATACACCCACTGTAGGGGATACACCCACTGTAGGGGATACACCCACTGTAATGAATACACCCACTGTAGGGGATACACCCACTGTAATGAATACACCCACTGTAGGGGATACACCCACTGTAGGGGATACACCCACTGTAGGGGATACACCCACTGTAGGGGATACACCCACTGTAGGGGATGCACCCACTGTAGGGGATACACCCACTGTAGGGGATACACCCACTGTAGGGGATACACCCACTGTAGGGGATACACCCACTGTAATGAATACACCCACTGTAGGGGATACACCCACTGTAGGGGATACACCCACTGTAATGGATACACCCACTGTAATGAATACACCCACTGTAGGGGAGACACCCACTGTAATGAATACACCCACTGTAGGGGATACACCCACTGTAATGAACACACCCACTGTAATGGATACACCCACTGTAATGAATACACCCACTGTGTAATGGATACACCCACTGTAATGGATACACCCACTGTAATGAATACACCCACTGTAGGGGATACACCCACTGTAATGAATACACCCACTGTAATGAATACACCCACTGTAGGGGATACACCCACTGTAATGAATACACCCACTGTAGTGGATACACCCACTGTAGGGGATACACCCACTGTAGTGGATACACCCACTGTAATGAATACACCCACTGTAATGAATACACCCACTGTAGGGGATACACCCACTGTAATGAATACACCCACTGTAATGAATACACCCACTGTAGTGGATACACCCACTGTAATGAATACACCCACTGTAATGAATACACCCACTGTAGGGGATACACCCACTGTAATGAATACACCCACTGTAATGAATACACCCACTGTAGTGGATACACCCACTGTAGGGGATACACCCACTGTAGGGGATACACCCACTGTAATGAATACACCCACTGTAGGGGATACACCCACTGTAGGGGATACACCCACTGTAGGGGATACACCCACTGTAGTGGATACACCCACTGTAGTGGATACACCCACTGTAGGGGATACACCCACTGTAATGAATACACCCACTGTAATGAATACACCCACTGTAATGAATACACCCACTGTAGGGGATACACCCACTGTAGTGGATTTACCCACTGTAATGAATATACCCACTGTAGGGGATACACCCACTGTAATGAATACACCCACTGTAGGGGATACACCCACTGTAATGAATACACCCACTGTAGGGGATACACCCACTGTAGGGGATACACCCACTGTAGGGGATACACCCACTGTAATGAATACACCCACTGTAGGGGATACACCCACTGTAATGAATACACCCACTGTAGGGGATACACCCACTGTAGGGGATACACCCACTGTAGGGGATACACCCACTGTAGGGGATACACCCACTGTAGGGGATGCACCCACTGTAGGGGATACACCCACTGTAGGGGATACACCCACTGTAGGGGATACACCCACTGTAGGGGATACACCCACTGTAATGAATACACCCACTGTAGGGGATACACCCACTGTAGGGGATACACCCACTGTAGGGGATACACCCACTGTAATGGATACACCCACTGTAGGGGATACACCCACTGTAATGAATACACCCACTGTAGGGGATACACCCACTGTAGGGGATACACCCACTGTAGGGGATACACCCACTGTAATGAATACACCCACTGTAGGGGATACACCCACTGTAATGAATACACCCACTGTAGGGGATACACCCACTGTAGGGGATACACCCACTGTAGGGGATACACCCACTGTAGGGGATGCACCCACTGTAGGGGATACACCCACTGTAGGGGATACACCCACTGTAGGGGATACACCCACTGTAGGGGATACACCCACTGTAATGAATACACCCACTGTAGGGGATACACCCACTGTAGGGGATACACCCACTGTAGGGGATACACCCACTGTAATGGATACACCCACTGTAATGAATACACCCACTGTAGGGGAGACACCCACTGTAATGAATACACCCACTGTAGGGGATACACCCACTGTAATGAACACACCCACTGTAATGAATACACCCACTGTGTAATGGATACACCCACTGTAATGGATACACCCACTGTAATGAATACACCCACTGTAGGGGATACACCCACTGTAATGAATACACCCACTGTAATGAATACACCCACTGTAGGGGATACACCCACTGTAATGAATACACCCACTGTAATGAATACACCCACTGTAGGGGATACACCCACTGTAATGAATACACCCACTGTAGTGGATACACCCACTGTAGGGGATACACCCACTGTAGTGGATACACCCACTGTAATGAATACACCCACTGTAATGAATACACCCACTGTAGGGGATACACCCACTGTAATGAATACACCCACTGTAATGAATACACCCACTGTAGTGGATACACCCACTGTAATGAATACACCCACTGTAATGAATACACCCACTGTAGGGGATACACCCACTGTAATGAATACACCCACTGTAATGAATACACCCACTGTAGTGGATACACCCACTGTAGGGGATACACCCACTGTAGGGGATACACCCACTGTAATGAATACACCCACTGTAGGGGATACACCCACTGTAGGGGATACACCCACTGTAATGAATACACCACTGTAGGGGATACACCCACTGTAGGGGATACACCCACTGTAGTGGATACACCCACTGTAGGGGATACACCCACTGTAATGAATACACCCACTGTAATGAATACACCCACTGTAATGAATACACCCACACTAATGAATACACCCACTGTAGGGGATACACCCACTGTAATGAATACACCCACTGTAATGAATAAACCCACTGTAGGGGATACACCCACTGTAGGGGATACACCCACTGTAATGAATACACCCACTGTAATGAATACACCCACTGTAGGGGATACACCCACTGTAATGAATACACACACTGTAATGAATACACCCACTGTAATGAATACACCCACTGTAGGGGATACACCCACTGTAGGGGATACACCCACTGTAGGGGATACACTCACTGTAATGGATACACCCACTGTAATGAATACACCCACTGTAGGGGATACACCCACTGTAATGAATACACACACTGTAATGAATACACCCACTGTAATGAATACACCCACTGTAATGAATACACCCACTGTAGTGGATACACCCACTGTAATGAATACACCCACTGTAATGAATACACCCACTGTAGTGGATACACCCACTGTAATGAATACACCCACTGTAATGAATACACCCACTGTAGGGAATACACCCCCTGTAGTGGATACACCCACTGTAGGGGATACACCCACTGTAATGAATACACCCACTGTAATGAATACACCCACTGTAGGGGATACACCCACTGTAATGAATACACCCACTGTAGGGGATACACCCACTGTAATGAATACACCCACTGTAGGGGATAAACCCACTGTAGGGGATACACCCACTGTAGTGGATACACCCACTGTAATGAATACACCCACTGTAATGAATACACCCACTGTAATGAATAGACCCACTGTAATAAATACACCCACTGTAGGGGATACACCCACTGTAGTGGATACACCCACTGTAGGGGATACACCCGTAATGAATACACCCACTGTAGGGGATACACCCATTTTAATGGATACACCCACTGTAGGGGATACACCCACTGTAGTGGATACACCCACTGTAATGAATACACCCACTGTAATGAATACACCCACTGTAATGAATACACCCACTGTAGTGAATACACCCACTGTAATGAATACACCCACTGTAGTGGATACACCCACTGTAATGAATACACCCAATGTAATGGATACACCCACTGTAATGAATACACCCACTGTGATGGATAGACCCACTGTAGTGGATACACCCACTGTAATGAATACACCCACTGTAATGGATACACCCACTGTAATGAATACACCCACTGTAATGAATACACCCACTGTAGTGGATACACCCACTGTAATGAATACACCCACTGTGATGGATACACCCACTGTAGTGGATACACCCACTGTAATGAATACACCCACTGTAGTGGATACACCCACTGTAATGAATACACCCACTGTAATGAATACACCCACTGTAGGGAATACACCCACTGTAGTGGATACACCCACTGTAGGGGATACACCCACTGTAATGAATACACCCACTGTAATGAATACACCCACTGTAGGGGATACACCCACTGTAATGAATACACCCAATTTTAGGGGATACAACCACTGTAATGAATACACCCACTGTAGTGGATACACCCACTGTAATGAATACACCCACTGTAGGGGATAAACCCACTGTAGGGGATACACCCACTGTAGTGGATACACCCACTGTAATGAATACACCCACTGTAATGAATACACCCACTGTAATGAATAGACCCACTGTAATAAATACACCCACTGTAGGGGATACACCCACTGTAGTGGATACACCCACTGTAGGGGATACACCCACTGTAATGAATACACCCACTGTAGGGGATACACCCACTGTAGGGGATACACCCACTGTAATGAATACACCCACTGTAGTGGATACACCCACTGTAATGAATACACCCAATGTAATGGATACACCCACTGTAATGAATACACCCACTGTGATGGATACACCCACTGTAGTGGATACACCCACTGTAATGGATACACCCACTGTAATGAATACACCCACTGTGATGGATACACCCACTGTAGTGGATACACCCACTGTGATGGATACACCGAGAGCAGAAGAGCTGAGTACAGAACTCTGCAGATACACTGCAGCAGGTAACTTCGCTTGCAAACTACATTAAATCACATCCACTGTTTTATTGGAGCGGCAGGTAGCCTAGTTAGAGCGTTGGACTGGTAACCGAAAGGTTGCAAGATCAAATCCCCGATCTGACAAGGTAAATACCTGCTGTTCTGTCCCTGAACAAGGAATTTGTTCTTAACTGACTTGCCTTAGTTAAATAAAGGTAAAATATATAACAAAACTGTTTGACATAGAAACATAGTTTTTATTAATAAAAATATGAATAACATTCCACCAATGAGGGTATTTTTGCTCATTGACGACAGGAAAGACTACAACCATATATGGATCCAGGTAGGATGTGACAGCAGATATGAGGTGCGCCCTGTCGACCACGCCCCCTGACTTTGAGAAGCTCCGACGCGACATGCATCGAGCCACACCCATTTCATTAGTGGCAGAGAGAGATGAGAGACATTGGTTGTGGATAGTCAGGTTAATGTAATAGTTTGTTAAGAACGTTACATGCTTTGCAAGAAGAAAAATGCCCCAAATAATTTTTTATTTAACATTTATTTTACTAGGCAAGTCAGTTAAAAACAAATTCTTATTTTCACTGACGGCCTAGCAACAGTGGGTAAACTGCCTGTTCAGGGGCAGAACAACAGATTTGTACCTTGTCGGCTCAGGGATTTGAACTTGCAACCTTTACGTTACGAGTCCAACGCTCTAACCACTAGGCTACCCTTTTTATACATCTGAAAACAGGCTACCGATTGGACTTTTGAGAAATGCAGAATACACATTCTACCACAGTGGCCACAATACATTTTTTTTTTTACAAATACTTTTTGATTCTAAGTTTGGACATATAACGTTTGAATGTGAAAAGTGAAAACTATTCTGAAGATAGCACACGTTCAGTTTTTGTCCCGAACTCACTTCACTCGCGCATAAGAGGGAGGCTTGTGCTCCACGCTCCTGGACACATGAGCAGATTATATACATGGCTGGAACTCCAATTAAACCGTTTACTAATTAATTTCCTTTAGAATTCAACAGATTTCTCAGAAAAAAAACAGGTGTTTTAAACGGTGTATATGCTTACTTTCGATTATGACCTCACACCGATTTAAGATAGTCATGTAAACACCTTTACTCTGCTTGATGCCGTACTCGACCATCAGCCATGATCAGTTTAATATCGAATTATTAGTGTGCATGTAAATGTACTCATTATGTCAGACTCATTTTCAATTGACTGTCACAGCCCCACATCACCAGTATGTGATGGTGAGTTGAGAAGACAATCAGAAATACTGTTAGAATGTTTTTCAATTGACTGTCACAGCCCCACATCACCAGTATGTGATGGTGAGTTGAAAAGACAATCAGAAATAGTGTTAGAATGTTTTTCAATTGACTGTCACAGACCCAAATATAAAAGTAAACATTGGCTGTTAATTACCAAAAACAAATTCACATGGTTGGTGTGGCAAGACCTTTAAGATATCAACATTTTGGTTTGTGGGCTATAAAGAGTTTGAAAACCCTTGAACTGAACTGCGCCGTAGATCACAAGATCTTTCACGACTAAAAACTAAAAACTGTCGACAAAAGGGAAAAGTTATGTTCTGAAGAAATACGCAGACCACACATTTTTTTGTTTGTTGTTGTTGTTGTTGTTGTTATTATCCTTCGGAAACCTCAGACAACACCTCGCAATCCGATACTTCCGTTCGTCAGATGTCACTCACGGAGTGTCGTGACAGGCTACTATGTGACAAGTCCCCTCTATGTCTTTTCTTTTCTAATCCCTCGCTCACTGTGTTGCAGTGACACGTTGTGAATGCAGTGTTTTATCTGCCCCCTACAACGTCTCCGTGACTCAGACAGGCTGGCACACACATCAGATCCAGCATTGTAATGTGTGTAGTAGGAGAGACTGAAGACACCACTCACTTCTTCTGTCGAAACCTCTTTGAAAATGGTAAACAAATGGTCCGTTTTGAAGACCTCTGTAGGGAATAGGGTGTAACTTCTGATGCAGTCAGAGGAAGAGTATGGTTTGACACTCAGTCAGAGGAAGAGTATGGTATGAGACTCAGTCAGAGGAAGAGTATGGTTTGAGACTCAGCCAGAGGAAGAGTATGGTTTGAGACTCAGCCAGAGGAAGAGTATGGTATGAGACTCAGTCAGAGGAAGAGTATGGTTTGAGACTCAGCCAGAGGAAGAGTATGGTATGAGACTCAGTCAGAGGAAGAGTATGGTATGAGACTCAGCCAGAGGAAGAGTATGGTTTGAGACTCAGTCAGAGGAAGAGTATGGTTTGAGACTCAGTCAGAGGAAGAGTATGGTATGAGACTCAGCCAGAGGAAGAGTATGGTTTGAGACTCAGTCATAGGAAGAGTATGGTATGAGACTCAGTCAGAGGAAGAGTAGTGGGGTCCAGTATAGTATTAAGGGTTAGTGTGTAGAAGACTACTGTACCTTGGACCATAGGGGTCCAGTATAGTATGAAGGGTTAGTGTGTGTGACCATAGGGGTCCAGTATAGTATTAAGGGTTAGTGTGTAGAAGACTACTGTACCTTGGACTCCTTGATCTTGACAGCGATGATCTGTTTCCTCTGGCGTATGATCTCTACAAGCTCATCACACTCTTCCACTAGCTTGGCCTCGTGCATCGCTGTGTTCACCTGGGGACAGAAGCATAGCACACGGTGTCCAAACTTACACAGGGTTCAAACAAGAACAACAACAACACTGTAGCTGAGATCCTCGTCAACGGCTGTGTTCGCCTGAGGTAGACTTTAATATGCAGAGGCCAAATCAACACTTACACATAGTTCAGATCAACAACACTGTCAGATACCGTATCTAGTTAATTTGTCATCTGTGGTTCGGGTAACACATGTTCAGATCTGAGCATGATGTATTTTTGATAGAATCATTGCACATTCAAAATAAATATTAGAATATATTATAATGTATTATGAGAATGTGAAATTCTGTGAAGTGTTGTGACTCTGTATCAAACTGTTCACCCGCTAACTCCCCCGAACACTGATCATCACTCCACAAAGGTCATGACAGCAGTTAGATCCACTTAAAATTTGATAATCACACACACACACACACACACACACACACGAGAGTACACACACACACACACACACACACACACACACACACACACACACACACACACACACACACACACACACACACACACACACACACACACACACACACACACACACACACACACACACACACAGACACACACACACACACACACACACACACACACACACACACACACACACACACACACACACACACACACACACACACACACACACACACACACACACACACACACACACACACACACACACAAACTCCATTAAGTCCATAAGAACCATCTTATTAACGGTTGGTAATTAACAAGGATAAATGAAATGCTCCAACATCACTGTGGATTACTGCTCAGCAACATAACATTGGCAGATTCACGAGACAGAGGAATCTTCTTATCCTCCGTGAATCACCAAATCTCACCCCACTGAAACACTGAACCAGGTATATATATCACCCCACTGAAACACTGAACCAGGTATATATATCACCCCACTGAAACACTGAACCAGGTATATATATCACCCCACTGAAACACTGAACCAGGTATATATATCACCCCACTGAAACACTGAACCAGGTATATATATCACCCCACTGAAACACTGAACCAGGTATATATATCACCCCACTGAAACACTGAACCAGGTATATATATCACCCCACTGAAACACTGAACCAGGTATATATATATCACCCCACTGAAACACTGAACCAGGTATATATATCACCCCACTGAAACACTGAACCAGGTATATATATCATCCCACTGAAACACTGAACCAGGTATATATATATCACCCCACTGAAACACTGAACCAGGAGTATATATCACCCCACTGAAACACTGAACCAGGTATATATATATCACCCCACTGAAACACTGAACCAGGAGTATATATCACCCCACTGAAACACTGAACCAAGAGTATATATCACCCCACTGAAACACTGAACCAGGAGTATATATCACCCCACTGAAACACTGAACCAGGAGTATATATCACCCCACTGAAACACTGAACCAGGTATATATATATATCACCCCACTGAAACACTGAACCAGGTATATATATATCACCCCACTGAAACACTGAACCAGGTATATATATCACCCCACTGAAACACTGAACCAGGTATATATATATCACCCCACTGAAACACTGAACCAGGTATATATATATCACCCCACTGAAACACTGAACCAGGTATATATCATCCCACTGAAACACTGAACCAGGAGTATATATCACCCCACTGAAACACTGAACCAGGTATATATATATCACCCCACTGAAACACTGAACCAGGTATATATATATCATCCCACTGAAACACTGAACCAGGTATATATATCACCCCACTGAAACACTGAACCAGGTATATATCACCCCACTGAAACACTGAACCAGGTATATATATCACCCCACTGAAACACTGAACCAGGTATATATATATCACCCCACTGAAACACTGAACCAGGTATATATATATCACCCCACTGAAACACTGAACCAGGTATATATCATCCCACTGAAACACTGAACCAGGAGTATATATCACCCCACTGAAACACTGAACCAGGTATATATATATCACCCCACTGAAACACTGAACCAGGCATATATATCACCCCACTGAAACACTGAACCAGGTATATAAATATCACCCCACTGAAACACTGAACCAGGTATATATATATCACCCCACTGAAACACTGAACCAGGTATATATATCACCCCACTGAAACACTGAACCAGGAGTATATATATCACCCCACTGAAACACTGAACCAGGTATATATATCACCCCACTGAAACACTGAACCAGGTATATATATCATCCCACTGAAACACTGAACCAGGTATATATATCACCCCACTGAAACACTGAACCAGGAGTATATATATCACCCCACTGAAACACTGAACCAGGTATATATATCACCCCACTGAAACACTGAACCAGGTGTATATATATCACCCCACTGAAACACTGAACCAGGTATATATATCACCCCACTGAAACACTGAACCAGGTATATATATCATCCCACTGAAACACTGAACCAGGTATATATCATCCCACTGAAACACTAAACCAGGTATATATATATATCATCCCACTGAAACACTGAACCAGGTATATATATCTCCCCACTGAAACACTGAACCAGGTATATATATCATCCCACTGAAACACTGAACCAGGTATATATATATATCATCCCACTGAAACACTGAACCAGGTATATATATCATCCCACTGAAACACTGAACCAGGTATATATATATCACCCCACTAAAACAGTGAACCAGGTATATATATATATCACCCCACTGAAACACTGAACCAGGTATATATATCACGTCACTGAAACACTGAACCAGGTATATATATATCACCCCACTGAAACACTGAACCAGGTATATATATATATCACCCCACTGAAACACTGAACCAGGTATATATATATATCACCCCACTGAAACACTGAACCAGGTATATATATATATCTCCCCACTGAAACACTGAACCAGGTATATATATCACACCACTGAAACACTGAACCAGGTGTATATATCACCCCACTAAAACACTGAACCAGGTATATATATCACGTCACTGAAACACTGAACCAGGTATATATATATATCACCCCACTGAAACACTGAACCAGGTATATATATCACGTCACTGAAACACTGAACCAGGTATATATATATATCTCCCCACTGAAACACTGAACCAGGTATATATATCATACCACTGAAACACTGAACCAGGAGTATATATCACCCCACTGAAACACTGAACCAGGTATATATATCACCCCACTGAAACACTGAACCAGGTGTATATATCACCCCACTGAAACACTGAACCAGGTATATATCATCCCACTGAAACACTGAACCAGGTATATATCACCCCACTGAAACACTGAACCAGGAGTATATATCATCCCACTGAAACACTGAACCAGGTATATATATATCACCCCACTGAAACACTGAACCAGGTATATATATCACCCCACTGAAACACTGAACCAGGTGTATATATATCATCCCACTGAAACACTGAACCAGGTATATATATATCACCCCACTGAAACACTGAACCAGGTATATATATATCATCCCACTGAAACACTGAACCAGGTATATATATATCACCCCACTGAAACACTGAACCAGGTATATATCACCCCACTGAAACACTGAAACAGTTATATATCACTCCACTGAAACACTGAACCAGGTGTATATATCACCCCACTGAAACACTGAACCAGGTGTATATATCATCCCACTGAAACACTGAACCAGGAGTATATATCACCCCACTGAAACACTGAACCAGGTGTACATATCATCCCACTGAAACACTGAACCAGGTATATATATATATATCATCCCACTGAAACACTGAACCAGGTATATATATATCATCCCACTGAAACACTGAACCAGGTATATATCACCCCACTGAAACACTGAACCAGGTATATATATATATCATCCCACTGAAACACTGAACCAGGTATATATATATCACCCCACTGAAACACTGAACCAGGAGTATATATCATCCCACTGAAACACTGAACCAGGAGTATATATCACCCCACTGAAACACTGAACCAGGTATATATCACCCCACTGAAACACTGAACCAGGTATATATATATATCATCCCACTGAAACACTGAACCAGGTATATATATATCACCCCACTGAAACACTGAACCAGGAGTATATATCATCCCACTGAAACACTGAACCAGGAGTATATATCACCCCACTGAAACACTGAACCAGGTATATATCACCCCACTGAAACACTGAACCAGGTATATATCATCCCACTGAAACACTGAACCAGGTATATATCACCCCACTGAAACACTGAACCAGGAATATATATATCATCCCACTGAAACACTGAACCAGGTATATATCACCCCACTGAAACACTGAACCAAGAGTATATATCACCCCACTGAAACACTGAACCAGGTATATATATATCACCCCACTGAAACACTGAACCAGGTATATATCACCCCACTGAAACACTGAACCAAGAGTATATATCACCCCACTGAAACACTGAACCAGGTATATATATATATCACCCCACTGAAACACTGAACCAGGTATATATATATATATATCACCCCACTGAAACACTGAACCAGGTATATATATATATCACCCCACTGAAACACTGAACCAGGTATATATATATCACCCCACTGAAACACTGAACCAGGAGTATATATCACCCCACTGAAACACTGAACCAGGTATATATATATCATCCGACTGAAACACTGAACCAGGTGTATATATCACCCCACTGAAACACTGAACCAGGTGTATATATCACCCCACTGAAACACTGAACCAGGTGTATATATATCACCCCACTGAAACAATGAACCAGGTGTATATATATATATCATCCCACTGAAACACTGAACCAGGTGTATATATCACCCCACTGAAACACTGAACCAGGTGTATATATCACCCGACTGAAACACTGAACCAGGTATATGTATATATATATATCACCCCACTGAAACACTGAACCAAGAGTATATATCACCCCACTGAAACACTGAACCAGGTGTATATATCACCCCACTGAAACACTGAACCAGGTGTATATATCACCCCACTGAAACACTGAACCAGGTATATATATCACCCCACTGAAACACTGAGCCAGGTATATATATCACCCCACTGAAACACTGAACCAGGTATATATATCACCCCACTGAAACACTGAACCAGGTATATATATATCACCCCACTGAAACACTGAACCAGGTATATATATCACCCCACTGAAACACTGAACCAGGTATATATATCATCCCACTGAAACACTGAACCAGGTATATATATATCACCCCACTGAAACACTGAACCAGGAGTATATATCACCCCACTGAAACACTGAACCAGGTATATATATATCACCCCACTGAAACACTGAACCAGGAGTATATATCACCCCACTGAAACACTGAACCAAGAGTATATATCACCCCACTGAAACACTGAACCAGGAGTATATATCACCCCACTGAAACACTGAACCAGGAGTATATATCACCCCACTGAAACACTGAACCAGGTATATATATATATCACCCCACTGAAACACTGAACCAGGTATATATATATCACCCCACTGAAACACTGAACCAGGTATATATATCACCCCACTGAAACACTGAACCAGGTATATATATATCACCCCACTGAAACACTGAACCAGGTATATATATATCACCCCACTGAAACACTGAACCAGGTATATATCATCCCACTGAAACACTGAACCAGGAGTATATATCACCCCACTGAAACACTGAACCAGGTATATATATATCACCCCACTGAAACACTGAACCAGGTATATATATATCATCCCACTGAAACACTGAACCAGGTATATATATCACCCCACTGAAACACTGAACCAGGTATATATCACCCCACTGAAACACTGAACCAGGTATATATATCACCCCACTGAAACACTGAACCAGGTATATATATATCACCCCACTGAAACACTGAACCAGGTATATATATATCACCCCACTGAAACACTGAACCAGGTATATATCATCCCACTGAAACACTGAACCAGGAGTATATATCACCCCACTGAAACACTGAACCAGGTATATATATATCACCCCACTGAAACACTGAACCAGGCATATATATCACCCCACTGAAACACTGAACCAGGTATATAAATATCACCCCACTGAAACACTGAACCAGGTATATATATATCACCCCACTGAAACACTGAACCAGGTATATATATCACCCCACTGAAACACTGAACCAGGAGTATATATATCACCCCACTGAAACACTGAACCAGGTATATATATCACCCCACTGAAACACTGAACCAGGTATATATATCATCCCACTGAAACACTGAACCAGGTATATATATCACCCCACTGAAACACTGAACCAGGAGTATATATATCACCCCACTGAAACACTGAACCAGGTATATATATCACCCCACTGAAACACTGAACCAGGTGTATATATATCACCCCACTGAAACACTGAACCAGGTATATATATCACCCCACTGAAACACTGAACCAGGTATATATATCATCCCACTGAAACACTGAACCAGGTATATATCATCCCACTGAAACACTAAACCAGGTATATATATATATCATCCCACTGAAACACTGAACCAGGTATATATATCTCCCCACTGAAACACTGAACCAGGTATATATATCATCCCACTGAAACACTGAACCAGGTATATATATATATCATCCCACTGAAACACTGAACCAGGTATATATATCATCCCACTGAAACACTGAACCAGGTATATATATATCACCCCACTAAAACAGTGAACCAGGTATATATATATATCACCCCACTGAAACACTGAACCAGGTATATATATCACGTCACTGAAACACTGAACCAGGTATATATATATCACCCCACTGAAACACTGAACCAGGTATATATATATATCACCCCACTGAAACACTGAACCAGGTATATATATATATCACCCCACTGAAACACTGAACCAGGTATATATATATATCTCCCCACTGAAACACTGAACCAGGTATATATATCACACCACTGAAACACTGAACCAGGTGTATATATCACCCCACTAAAACACTGAACCAGGTATATATATCACGTCACTGAAACACTGAACCAGGTATATATATATATCACCCCACTGAAACACTGAACCAGGTATATATATCACGTCACTGAAACACTGAACCAGGTATATATATATATCTCCCCACTGAAACACTGAACCAGGTATATATATCATACCACTGAAACACTGAACCAGGAGTATATATCACCCCACTGAAACACTGAACCAGGTATATATATCACCCCACTGAAACACTGAACCAGGTGTATATATCACCCCACTGAAACACTGAACCAGGTATATATCATCCCACTGAAACACTGAACCAGGTATATATCACCCCACTGAAACACTGAACCAGGAGTATATATCATCCCACTGAAACACTGAACCAGGTATATATATATCACCCCACTGAAACACTGAACCAGGTATATATATCACCCCACTGAAACACTGAACCAGGTGTATATATATCATCCCACTGAAACACTGAACCAGGTATATATATATCACCCCACTGAAACACTGAACCAGGTATATATATATCATCCCACTGAAACACTGAACCAGGTATATATATATCACCCCACTGAAACACTGAACCAGGTATATATCACCCCACTGAAACACTGAAACAGTTATATATCACTCCACTGAAACACTGAACCAGGTGTATATATCACCCCACTGAAACACTGAACCAGGTGTATATATCATCCCACTGAAACACTGAACCAGGAGTATATATCACCCCACTGAAACACTGAACCAGGTGTACATATCATCCCACTGAAACACTGAACCAGGTATATATATATATATCATCCCACTGAAACACTGAACCAGGTATATATATATCATCCCACTGAAACACTGAACCAGGTATATATCACCCCACTGAAACACTGAACCAGGTATATATATATATCATCCCACTGAAACACTGAACCAGGTATATATATATCACCCCACTGAAACACTGAACCAGGAGTATATATCATCCCACTGAAACACTGAACCAGGAGTATATATCACCCCACTGAAACACTGAACCAGGTATATATCACCCCACTGAAACACTGAACCAGGTATATATATATATCATCCCACTGAAACACTGAACCAGGTATATATATATCACCCCACTGAAACACTGAACCAGGAGTATATATCATCCCACTGAAACACTGAACCAGGAGTATATATCACCCCACTGAAACACTGAACCAGGTATATATCACCCCACTGAAACACTGAACCAGGTATATATCATCCCACTGAAACACTGAACCAGGTATATATCACCCCACTGAAACACTGAACCAGGAATATATATATCATCCCACTGAAACACTGAACCAGGTATATATCACCCCACTGAAACACTGAACCAAGAGTATATATCACCCCACTGAAACACTGAACCAGGTATATATATATCACCCCACTGAAACACTGAACCAGGTATATATCACCCCACTGAAACACTGAACCAAGAGTATATATCACCCCACTGAAACACTGAACCAGGTATATATATATATCACCCCACTGAAACACTGAACCAGGTATATATATATATATCACCCCACTGAAACACTGAACCAGGTATATATATATATCACCCCACTGAAACACTGTACCAGGTATATATATATCACCCCACTGAAACACTGAACCAGGAGTATATATCACCCCACTGAAACACTGAACCAGGTATATATATATCATCCGACTGAAACACTGAACCAGGTGTATATATCACCCCACTGAAACACTGAACCAGGTGTATATATCACCCCACTGAAACACTGAACCAGGTGTATATATATCACCCCACTGAAACAATGAACCAGGTGTATATATATATATCATCCCACTGAAACACTGAACCAGGTGTATATATCACCCCACTGAAACACTGAACCAGGTGTATATATCACCCGACTGAAACACTGAACCAGGTATATGTATATATATATATCACCCCACTGAAACACTGAACCAAGAGTATATATCACCCCACTGAAACACTGAACCAGGTGTATATATCACCCCACTGAAACACTGAACCAGGTGTATATATCACCCCACTGAAACACTGAACCAGGTATATATATCACCCCACTGAAACACTGAGCCAGGTATATTTATCATCCCACTGAAACACTGAACCAAGAGTATATATCACCCCACTGAAACACTGAACCAGGTATATATATCACCCCACTGAAACACTGAACCAGATATATATCACCCCACTGAAACACTGAACCAGGTATATATCATCCCACTGAAACACTGAACCAGGTATATATCACCCCACTGAAACACTGAACCAGGTGTATATATCACCCCACTGAAACACTGAACCAGGTATATATATATCATCCCACTGAAACACTGAACCAGGCATATATATCACCCCACTGAAACACTGAACCAGGTATATAAATATCACCCCACTGAAACACTGAACCAGGTATATATATATCACCCCACTGAAACACTGAACCAGGTATATATATCACCCCACTGAAACACTGAACCAGGAGTATATATATCACCCCACTGAAACACTGAACCAGGTATATATATCACCCCACTGAAACACTGAACCAGGTATATATATCATCCCACTGAAACACTGAACCAGGTATATATATCACCCCACTGAAACACTGAACCAGGAGTATATATATCACCCCACTGAAACACTGAACCAGGTATATATATCACCCCACTGAAACACTGAACCAGGTGTATATATATCACCCCACTGAAACACTGAACCAGGTATATATATCACCCCACTGAAACACTGAACCAGGTATATATATCATCCCACTGAAACACTGAACCAGGTATATATCATCCCACTGAAACACTAAACCAGGTATATATATATATCATCCCACTGAAACACTGAACCAGGTATATATATCTCCCCACTGAAACACTGAACCAGGTATATATATCATCCCACTGAAACACTGAACCAGGTATATATATA
>NC_088243.1:86981241-87003741 GCF_036934945.1 Oncorhynchus masou masou
TAACACCGACATGATTCCCTCTGACCTCTAGGTGAGGACTTTCCCTAACACCGACATGATTCCCTCTGACCTCTTGGTGAGGACTTTCCCTAACCCTAACCCCAACATGATTAACTCTGACCTCTAGGTGAGGACTTTCTCTAACCCCGACATGATTCCCTCTGACCTCTAGGTGAGGACTGTCCCTAACTCTAACCCCAACATGATTAACTCTGACCTCTAGGTGAGGACTTTCCCTAACACCGACATGATTCCCTCTGACCTCTAGGTGAGGACTTTCCCTAACCCCGACATGATTCCCTCTGACCTCGAGGTGAGGACTTTCCCTAACCCCGTCATGATTCTCTATGACCTCTACTGGAGGACTTTCCCTCCCCCCGACATGACTCCCTCTGACCTCTAGGTGAGGACTTTCCCTAACCCTGACATGATTCCCTCTGACCTCTACTGGAGGACTTTCCCTAACACCGACATGATTCCCTCTGACCTCTAGGTGAGGACTTTCCCTAACACCGACATGATTCCCTCTGACCTCTAGGTGAGGACTTTCCCTAACACCGACATGATTCCCTCTGACCTCTTGGTGAGGACTTTCCCTAACCCTAACCCCAACATGATTAACTCTGACCTCTAGGTGAGGACTTTCTCTAACCCCGACATGATTCCCTCTGACCTCTAGGTGAGGACTTTCCCTAACCCCGACATGATTCCCTCTGACCTCTAGGTGAGGACTTTCCCTAACCCCGACATGATTCCCTCTGACCTCGAGGTGAGGACTTTCCCTAACCCCGTCATGATTCTCTATGACCTCTACTGGAGGACTTTCCCTAAACCCGACATGACTCCCTCTGACCTCTAGGTGAGGACTTTCCCTAACCCTGACATGATTCCCTCTGACCTCTACTGGAGGACTTTCCCTAACCCCGACATGATTCCCTCTGACCTCTAGGTGAGGAATTTCCCTAACCCCGACATGATTCCCTCTGACCTCTAGGTGAGGACTTTCCCTAACCCTAACCTCAACATGATTAACTCTGACCTCTAGGTGAGGACTTCCCCTACCCCTAACCCTGACATGATTCACTCTGACCTCTAGTGGAGGACATTCCCCTCCCAGACATGATTCACTCTGACACCTGACACACACGCTCCTTGAGCCACCTGCCCGGCCGCTTGGTCTCTACCACTAAATCCTAGGCTGGATTAATGTTTTATCGTTCACTGGAAAGATGTATTCTGACACATAATGGCAACCGAGGGAGCCCGGCCCCCTTGGCTAAAATGCACTAGCAATTTTCTGAAATGCACTGGGTAGGGTTCTTATAAGGAAGAGATGGAGAGAGATGGCGTGGACATTAAAAAGACAGTTCTAGAGTTATTGTACAGCAATGAGGTGGAAGAACATGTCTAGCTACCGATGCTGGTAATGAATGAAGGATACTCATATATCTCAAATAGTTACTAGCTGGGTCTGATCTCATATAGCTACTAGCTTGGTCTGATCTCATATAGTTAATAGCTTGGTCTGATCTCATATAGTTCCTAGCTGGGTCTGATCTCATATAGCTACTAGCTGGGTCTGATCTCATATAGTTAATAGCTGGGTCTGATCTCATATAGTTCCTAGCTGGGTCTGATCTCATATAGCTACTAGCTGGGTCTGATCTCATATAGTTAATAGCTGGGTCTGATCTCATATAGTTCCTAGCTGGGTCTGATCTCATATAGCTACTAGCTGGGTCTGATCTCATATAGCTACTAGCTGGGTCTGATCTCATATAGCTACTAGCTGGGTCTGATCTCATATAGTTACTACCTGGGTCTGATCTCATATAGTTAATAGCTGGGTCTGATCTCATATAGTTACTAGCTGGGTCTGATCTCACATAGCTAGTAGCTGGGTCGGATCGCATATAGTTACTACCTGGGTCTGATCGCATATAGTTAATAGCTGGGTCTGATCTCATATAGTTACTAGCTGGGTCTGATCTCATATAGTTACTAGCTGGGTCTGATCTCATATAGTTACTAGCTGGGTCTGATCTCACATAGCTAGTAGCTGGGTCGGATCGCATATAGCTACTAGCTGGGTCTGATCTCATACAGCTACTAGCTGGGTCTGATCTCATATAGTTAATAGCTGGGTCTGATCTCATATAGTTAATAGCTGGGTCTGATCTCACATAGTTACTAGCTGGGTCTGATCTCATATAGATACTAGCTTGGTCTGATCTCACATAGTTACTAGCTGGGTCTGATCTCATATAGCTATTAGCTTGGTCTGATCTCACATAGTTACTAGCTGGGGAGTATCATGTTTTATTAATGATCTCAATTCCCTCATTAAACCACAACAGCAGTAGCACCACGTCTCACTGAAAACACTGATATCTACTCACACACAGGGAGACATAGTTTTGGCAAGTTAGTACATCTACTTTGTGCATGACACAAGTAATTTTTTCAAAAAATTGATTACAGACAGATTATTTCACTTATAATTCACTGTATCACAATCCCAGTGGGTCAGAAGCTTACATACACTAAGTTGACTGTGCCTTTAAACAGCTTGGAAAATGGCTTTAGAAGTTTCAGATAGGCTAATTGACATCATTTGAGTCAATTGGAGGTGTACCTGTGCATGTATTTCAAGGCCTACCTTCAAACTCAGTGCCACTTTGCTTGACATCATGGGAAAAGCAAAAGAAATCAGCCAAGACCTCAGAAAAAAATTGCAGACCTCCAAAAGTCTGCCTCATCCTTGGGAGCAACTTCCAAATGCCTGAAGGTACCACGTTCATCTGTACAAACAATAGTACCCAAGTATAAACACCATGGGAACACGCAGCCGTCATACCGCTCAGGAAGGAGACGCGTTCTGTCTCTTAGAGATGAACGTACTTTGCTGCGAAAGGTGCAAATCAATCCCAGAACAACAGCAAAGGACCTTGTGAAGATGCTAGAGGAAACAGGTACAAAATTATCTATATTCAAAGAAAAATTAGTCCTGCATAGACATAACCTGAAAGGCCGATCAGCAAGGAAGAAGCCACTGCTCCAAAACAGCCATAAAAAAGCAGGACAATGGTTTGCAACTGCACATGGGGACAAATATCGTACTTTTTGGAGAAATGTCCTCTGGTCTGATGAAACAAAAATAGAACTGTTTGGCTATAATGACCATCGTTATGTTTGGAGGATAGAGGGGGAGGCTTGAAAGCCAAAGAACACCATCCCAACCGTGAAGCACGGGGGTGGCAGCATCACATTGTGGGGGTGCTTTGCTGCAGGAGGGACTGGTGCACTTCACAAAATAGATGGCATCCTGAGGATGGAAAATTCTGTGGATATATTGAAGCAACATCTCAAGACATCAGTCAGGAAGTTAAAGCTTGGTCGCAAATGGGTCTTCCAAATGGACAATGGCCCCAAGCAAAATGGCTTAAGGACAACAAAGTCAAGGTATTGGAGTGGTCATCACAAAGCCCTGACCTCAATCCCATAGAAAATGTGTGGGCAGAAATGATAAAGCGTGTGCAAGCAAGGAGGCCTACAAACCTGAATCAGTTACACCAGCTCTGTCAGGAATGGGCCAAAATTCACCCAATTTATTGTGGGAAGCTTGTGGAAGGCTACCCGGAAACATTTGACCCAAGTTAAACAATTTAAAGGCAATGCTACCAAATACTAATTGAGTGTATGTAAACTTCTGACCCACTGGGAATGTGATGAAATAAATAAAAGCTGAACTAAATAATTCTCTCTACTATTATTCTGACATTTCAAATTCTTAAAATAAAGTGGTGATCCTAACTGACCTAAGACAGGGACATTTTACTAAGATTAAATGTCAGGAATTGTGAAAAACTGAGTTTAAATGTATTTGGATAAAGTGTATGTAAACTACCGACTTCAGCAGATTAAAAGGAGGAAGAGAGCAGAAAACAGCAAGGAGCCCCAGATAACAGTGAGGGCCTGGGTTCTTTTAAAGGCCCACTCTGTAATATTTAAACCGTTCTTGATCATTTAAATGAATGATGTATACCCATTGATTCATAGCAAGAAAATAAGTTTCCGTTTTGTTTAATTGGGCCTTTAAAGTGAACAGAACGGTGCAGAGAGGAGCGAAGAACTGGCTGTTGTTTGTCACAGCAGTGATTAGTGCTGGTCTCTCCTCCAGCCTGACAGATTAAACAGGATTCATGGTGAGAGGCTGTTGTTTGTCACAGCAGTGATTAGTGCTGGTCTCTCCTCCAGCCTGACAGATTAAACAGGATTCATGGCGAGAGGCTGTTGTTTGTCACAGCATTGATTAGTGCTGGTCTCTCCTCCAGCCTGACAGATTAAACAGGATTCATGGTGAGAGGCTGTTGTTTGTCACAGCATTGATTAGTGCTGGTCTCTCCTCCAGCCTGACAGATTAAACAGGATTCATGGTGAGAGGCTGTTGTTTGTCACAGCATTGATTAGTGCTGGTCTCTCCTCCAGCCTGACAGATTAAACAGGATTCATGGTGAGAGGCTGTTGTTTGTCACAGCATTGATTAGTGCTGGTCTCTCCTCAAGCCTGACAGATTAAACAGGATTCATGGTGAGAGGCTGTTGTTTGTCACAGCAGTGATTAGTGCTGGTCTCTCCTCCAGCCTGATAGATTAAATAGTAGTCAAAAGAAGGAAGTGCCTAAGCACAAGGGACCTCCCTGTCCTGTCCTGCACTCTCCAGTAAAAAGACCATTGAGGTCTGTTAAAATATGGATGGCTTTGGCACATGTTTCAACTAAGTGCTACAACACTCTGCCTACTGTACACATCACCAAGCCGATTATACTGTCAACACAACCGAACACACAGGCAAAACCAACACATATTCAAACTGTTGTCAAAGAAACAACAGAGAAACATAAATACCTCGGGAGAAAAACAATGATCAGTTTATCAATGAGGGTATCTGTCAAACTCTAAAAGGAGAGATATAGCTGAAGGCAGCGTTGCTATGGCATCACTATAGAACCCCACCGGCAGAATCACAGTCCTCGTTTTGATCATATCATCTTGGAGAGAGAGATAACTGTATGCCACGCAGCAACAACAGAAAAATTCAGGTCACACCAGAACAGTATAGAGCCCCATGCAGCCAGTCAGCCCTCTGTTGTTGTGATGCATTATTAGTGAGTTGTGTTTCTCCCTCCTTTCTCCCTGAAGTGTAACAGAACAGAGACAAAGAACTCTTCCATCTCCTCCTAGCAGGGAGGCTTCTGGGAAGAAACGAGCACGCACACACACACGCACACAGTAGGTTTGACTTCCATTAGCATAGTACGTTAGCATTACCCCACATAAGGTATACTATGCTTCTCCTCAGAATAACCAAAGCCTTTCACACAAACCTCACAACAGAGAATAGCCAACAACTAGCATCCATAAGTAAATCCATTTAAAAAATGTTTTAAATAAGCTTTTAACAGTTTGTTTTAACACGGGGCAAGTTCCCTTGATGGCCAAGTCAGTCGCATAGCTTAATCATTTATTATGAATACAAGAGGAACAGATTGTTGCTGAGCGGATTCCGTATGCAGGCAGAGGAGGGAGACACCAGTTAGGAGACAGAGAGGAAAAGGGACGAGAGGAGGACAACACCAGTTAGGAGAAAGAGAGGAGGACAACACCAGTTAGGAGACAGAGAGGAGGACAACACCAGTTAGGAGACAGAGAGGAGGACAACACCAGTTAGGAGACAGAGAGGTGGACAACACCAGTTAGGAGACAGAGAGGAGGACAACACCAGTTAGGAGACAGAGAGGAAAAGGGACGAGAGGAGGACAACACCAGTTAGGAGACAGAGAGGAGGACAACACCAGTTAGGAGACAGAGAGGAGGACAACACCAGTTAGGAGACAGAGAGGTGGACAACACCAGTTAGGAGACAGAGAGGAGGACAACACCAGTTAGGAGACAGAGAGGAAAAGGGACGAGAGGAGGACAACACCAGTTAGGAGACAGAGAGGAGGACAACACCAGTTAGGAGACAGAGAGGAGGACAACACTAGTTAGGAGACAGAGAAGAAAAGGGACGAGAGGAGGACAACACCAGTTAGGAGACAGAGAGGAGGACAACACCAGTTAGGAGACAGAGAGGAAAAGGAACGAGAGGAGGACAACACCAGTTAGGAGACAGAGAGGAAAAGGAATGAGAGGAGGACAACACCAGTTAGGAGACAGAGAGGTGGACAACACCAGTTAGGAGACAGAGAGGAGGACAACACCAGTTAGGAGACAGAGAGGAGGACAACACCAGTTAGGAGACAGAGAGGAAAAGGAATGAGAGGAGGACAACACCAGTTAGGAGACAGAGAGGAGGACAACACCAGTTAGGAGACAGAGAGGAGGACAACACCAGTTAGGAGACAGAGAGGAAAAGGGATGAGAGGAGGACAACACCAGTTAGGAGACAGAGAGGAGGACAACACCAGTTAGGAGACAGAGAGGAGGACAACACCAGTTAGGAGACAGAGAGGAAAAGGAACGAGAGGAGGACAACACCAGTTAGGAGACAGAGAGGAGGACAACACCAGTTAGGAGACAGAGAGGAGGACAACACCAGTTAGGAGACAGAGAGGAGGACAACACTAGTTAGGAGACAGAGAAGAAAAGGGACGAGAGGAGGACAACACCAGTTAGGAGACAGAGAGGAGGACAACACCAGTTAGTAGACAGAGAGGAAAAGGAACGAGAGGAGGACAACACCAGTTAGGAGACAGAGAGGAAAAGGAATGAGAGGAGGACAACACCAGTTAGGAGACAGAGAGGTGGACAACACCAGTTAGGAGACAGAGAGGAGGACAACACCAGTTAGGAGACAGAGAGGAGGACAACACCAGTTAGGAGACAGAGAGGAAAAGGAATGAGAGGAGGACAACACCAGTTAGGAGACAGAGAGGAGGACAACACCAGTTAGGAGACAGAGAGGAGGACAACACCAGTTAGGAGACAGAGAGGAAAAGGGATGAGAGGAGGACAACACCAGTTAGGAGACAGAGAGGAGGACAACACCAGTTAGGAGACAGAGAGGAGGACAACACCAGTTAGGAGACAGAGAGGAAAAGGAACGAGAGGAGGACAACACCAGTTAGGAGACAGAGAGGAGGACAACACCAGTTAGGAGACATAGAGGAGGACAACACCAGTTAGGAGACAGAGAGGAGGACAACACCAGTTAGGAGACAGAGAGGAGGACAACACCAGTTAGGAGACAGAGAGGAGGACAACACCAGTTAGGAGACAGAGAGGAGGACAACACCAGTTAGGAGACAGAGAGTAGGACAACACCAGTTAGGAGACAGAGAGGAGGACAACACCAGTTAGGAGACAGAGAGGAGGACAACACCAGTTAGGAGACAGAGAAGAAAAGGGACGAGAGGAGGACAACACCAGTTAGGAGACAGAGAGGAGGACAACACCAGTTAGGAGACAGAGAGGAAAAGGAACGAGAGGAGGACAACACCAGTTAGGAGACAGAGAGGAAAAGGAATGAGAGGAGGACAACACCAGTTAGGAGACAGAGAGGTGGACAACACCAGTTAGGAGACAGAGAGGAGGACAACACCAGTTAGGAGACAGAGAGGAGGACAACACCAGTTAGGAGACAGAGAGGAAAAGGAATGAGAGGAGGACAACACCAGTTAGGAGACAGAGAGGAGGACAACACCAGTTAGGAGACAGAGAGGAGGACAACACCAGTTAGGAGACAGAGAGGAAAAGGGATGAGAGGAGGACAACACCAGTTAGGAGACAGAGAGGAGGACAACACCAGTTAGGAGACAGAGAGGAGGACAACACCAGTTAGGAGACAGAGAGGAAAAGGAACGAGAGGAGGACAACACCAGTTAGGAGACAGAGAGGAGGACAACACCAGTTAGGAGACAGAGATGAGGACAACACCAGTTAGGAGACAGAGAGGAGGACAACACTAGTTAGGAGACAGAGAAGAAAAGGGACGAGAGGAGGACAACACCAGTTAGGAGACAGAGAGGAGGACAACACCAGTTAGTAGACAGAGAGGAAAAGGAACGAGAGGAGGACAACACCAGTTAGGAGACAGAGAGGAAAAGGAATGAGAGGAGGACAACACCAGTTAGGAGACAGAGAGGTGGACAACACCAGTTAGGAGACAGAGAGGAGGACAACACCAGTTAGGAGACAGAGAGGAGGACAACACCAGTTAGGAGACAGAGAGGAAAAGGAATGAGAGGAGGACAACACCAGTTAGGAGACAGAGAGGAGGACAACACCAGTTAGGAGACAGAGAGGAGGACAACACCAGTTAGGAGACAGAGAGGAAAAGGGATGAGAGGAGGACAACACCAGTTAGGAGACAGAGAGGAGGACAACACCAGTTAGGAGACAGAGAGGAGGACAACACCAGTTAGGAGACAGAGAGGAAAAGGAACGAGAGGAGGACAACACCAGTTAGGAGACAGAGAGGAGGACAACACCAGTTAGGAGACATAGAGGAGGACAACACCAGTTAGGAGACAGAGAGGAGGACAACACCAGTTAGGAGACAGAGAGGAGGACAACACCAGTTAGGAGACAGAGAGGAGGACAACACCAGTTAGGAGACAGAGAGGAGGACAACACCAGTTAGGAGACAGAGAGTAGGACAACACCAGTTAGGAGACAGAGAGGAGGACAACACCAGTTAGGAGACAGAGAGGAAAAGGGAAGAGAGGAGGACAACACCAGTTAGGAGACAGAGAGGAGGACAACACCAGTTAGGAGACAGAGAGGAAAAGGGATGAGAGGAGGACAACACCAGTTAGGAGACAGAGAGGAGGACAACACCAGTTAGGAGACAGAGAGGAAAAGGGATGAGAGGAGGACAACACCCGTTAGGAGACAGAGAGGAAAAGGAATGAGAGGAGGACAACACCAGTTAGGAGACAGAGAGGAGGACAACACCAGTTAGGAGACAGAGAGGAGGACAACACCAGTTAGGAGACAGAGAGGAAAAGGGATGAGAGGAGGACAACACCAGTTAGGAGACAGAGAGGAGGACAACACCAGTTAGGAGACAGAGAGGAGGACAACACCAGTTAGGAGACAGAGAGGTGGACAACACCAGTTAGGAGACAGAGAGGAGGACAACACCAGTTAGGAGACAGAGAGGAAAAGGGACGAGAGGAGGACAACACCAGTTAGGAGACAGAGAGGAGGACAACACCAGTTAGGAGACAGAGAGGAAAAGGGACGAGAGGAGGACAACACCAGTTAGGAGAAAGAGAGGAGGACAACACCAGTTAGGAGACAGAGAGGAGGACAACACCAGTTAGGAGACAGAGAGGAGGACAACACCAGTTAGGAGACAGAGAGGTGGACAACACCAGTTAGGAGACAGAGAGGAGGACAACACCAGTTAGGAGACAGAGAGGAAAAGGGACGAGAGGAGGACAACACCAGTTAGGAGACAGAGAGGAGGACAACACCAGTTAGGAGACAGAGAGGAGGACAACACCAGTTAGGAGACAGAGAGGTGGACAACACCAGTTAGGAGACAGAGAGGAGGACAACACCAGTTAGGAGACAGAGAGGAAAAGGGACGAGAGGAGGACAACACCAGTTAGGAGACAGAGAGGAGGACAACACCAGTTAGGAGACAGAGAGGAGGACAACACTAGTTAGGAGACAGAGAAGAAAAGGGACGAGAGGAGGACAACACCAGTTAGGAGACAGAGAGGAGGACAACACCAGTTAGGAGACAGAGAGGAAAAGGAACGAGAGGAGGACAACACCAGTTAGGAGACAGAGAGGAAAAGGAATGAGAGGAGGACAACACCAGTTAGGAGACAGAGAGGTGGACAACACCAGTTAGGAGACAGAGAGGAGGACAACACCAGTTAGGAGACAGAGAGGAGGACAACACCAGTTAGGAGACAGAGAGGAAAAGGAATGAGAGGAGGACAACACCAGTTAGGAGACAGAGAGGAGGACAACACCAGTTAGGAGACAGAGAGGAGGACAACACCAGTTAGGAGACAGAGAGGAAAAGGGATGAGAGGAGGACAACACCAGTTAGGAGACAGAGAGGAGGACAACACCAGTTAGGAGACAGAGAGGAGGACAACACCAGTTAGGAGACAGAGAGGAAAAGGAACGAGAGGAGGACAACACCAGTTAGGAGACAGAGAGGAGGACAACACCAGTTAGGAGACAGAGAGGAGGACAACACCAGTTAGGAGACAGAGAGGAGGACAACACTAGTTAGGAGACAGAGAAGAAAAGGGACGAGAGGAGGACAACACCAGTTAGGAGACAGAGAGGAGGACAACACCAGTTAGTAGACAGAGAGGAAAAGGAACGAGAGGAGGACAACACCAGTTAGGAGACAGAGAGGAAAAGGAATGAGAGGAGGACAACACCAGTTAGGAGACAGAGAGGTGGACAACACCAGTTAGGAGACAGAGAGGAGGACAACACCAGTTAGGAGACAGAGAGGAGGACAACACCAGTTAGGAGACAGAGAGGAAAAGGAATGAGAGGAGGACAACACCAGTTAGGAGACAGAGAGGAGGACAACACCAGTTAGGAGACAGAGAGGAGGACAACACCAGTTAGGAGACAGAGAGGAAAAGGGATGAGAGGAGGACAACACCAGTTAGGAGACAGAGAGGAGGACAACACCAGTTAGGAGACAGAGAGGAGGACAACACCAGTTAGGAGACAGAGAGGAAAAGGAACGAGAGGAGGACAACACCAGTTAGGAGACAGAGAGGAGGACAACACCAGTTAGGAGACATAGAGGAGGACAACACCAGTTAGGAGACAGAGAGGAGGACAACACCAGTTAGGAGACAGAGAGGAGGACAACACCAGTTAGGAGACAGAGAGGAGGACAACACCAGTTAGGAGACAGAGAGGAGGACAACACCAGTTAGGAGACAGAGAGTAGGACAACACCAGTTAGGAGACAGAGAGGAGGACAACACCAGTTAGGAGACAGAGAGGAAAAGGGAAGAGAGGAGGACAACACCAGTTAGGAGACAGAGAGGAGGACAACACCAGTTAGGAGACAGAGAGGAAAAGGGATGAGAGGAGGACAACACCAATTAGGAGACAGAGAGGAGGACAACACCAGTTAGGAGACAGAGAGGAAAAGGGATGAGAGGAGGACAACACCCGTTAGGAGACAGAGAGGAAAAGGAATGAGAGGAGGACAACACCAGTTAGGAGACAGAGAGGAGGACAACACCAGTTAGGAGACAGAGAGGAGGACAACACCAGTTAGGAGACAGAGAGGAAAAGGGATGAGAGGAGGACAACACCAGTTAGGAGACAGAGAGGAAAAGGGATGAGAGGAGGACAACACCAGTTAGGAGACAGAGAGGAGGACAACACCAGTTAGGAGACAAAGAGGAGGACAACACCAGTTAGGAGACAGGGAGGAGGACAACACCAGTTAGGAGGCAGAGAGGAGGACAACACCAGTTAGGAGACAGAGGGGAGGACAACACCAGTTAGGAGACAGGGGGGAGGACAACACCAGTTAGGAGACAGAGAGGTGGACAACACCAGTTAGGAGACAGAGAGGAAAAGGGACGAGAGGAGGACAACACCAGTTAGGAGACAGAGAGGAGGACAACACCAGTTAGGAGACAGAGAGGAAAAGGGACGAGAGGAGGACAACACCAGTTAGGAGACAGAGAGGAGGACAACACCAGTTAGGAGACAGAGGGGAGGACAACACCAGTTAGGAGACAGAGGGGAAAAGGGATGAGAGGAGGACAACACCAGTTAGGAGACAGAGAGGAAAAGTGAAGAGAGGAGGACAACACCAGTTAGGAGACAGAGAGGAGGACAACACCAGTTAGGAGACAGAGAGGAGGACAACACCAGTTAGGAGACAGAGAGGAAAAGGAACGAGAGAAGGACAACACCAGTTACAAGACAGAGAGGAGGACAACACCAGTTAGGAGACAGAGAGGAGGACAACACCAGTTAGGAGACAGAGAGGAGGACAACACCAGTTTGGAGACAGAGAGGAAAAGGGACGAGAGGAGGACAACACCAGTTAGGAGACAGAGAGGAAAAGGAATGAGAGGAGGACAACACCAGTTAGGAGACAGAGAGGAGGACAACACCAGTTAGGAGACAGAGAGGAGGACAACACCAGTTAGGAGACAGAGAGGAGGACAACACCAGTTAGGAGACAGAGAGGAGGAAAACACCAGTTAGGAGACAGAGAGGAGGACAACACCAGTTAGGAGACAGAGAGGAGGACAACACCAGTTAGGAGACAGAGAGGAGGAAAACACCAGTTAGGAGACAGAGAGGAGGACAACACCAGTTAGGAGACAGAGAGGAGGACAACACCAGTTAGGAGACAGAGAGGTGGACAACACCAGTTAGGAGACAGAGAGGAGGACAACACCAGTTAGGAGACAGAGAAGAAAAGGGACGAGAGGAGGACAACACCAGTTAGGAGACAGAGAGGAGGACAACACCAGTTAGGAGACAGAGAGGAGGACAACACCAGTTAGGAGACAGAGAGGTGGACAACGCCAGTTAGGAGACAGAGAGGAGGAAAACACCAGTTAGGAGACAGAGAGGAGGACAACACCAGTTAGGAGACAGAGAGGAAAAGGAATGAGAGGAGGACAACACCAGTTAGGAGACAGAGAGGAGGACAACACCAGTTAGGAGACAGAGAGGAGGACAACACCAGTTAGGAGACAGAGAGGAGGACAACACCAGTTAGGAGACAGAGAGGAGGACAACACCAGTTTGGAGACAGAGAGGAAAAGGGAAGAGAGGAGGACAACACCAGTTAGGAGACAGAGAGGAGGACAACACCAGTTAGGAGACAGAGAGGAAAAGGGATGAGAGGAGGACAACACCAGTTAGGAGACAGAGAGGAGGACAACACCAGTTAGGAGACAGAGAGGAAAAGGGATGAGAGGAGGACAACACCCGTTAGGAGACAGAGAGGAAAAGGAATGAGAGGAGGACAACACCAGTTAGGAGACAGAGAGGAGGACAACACCAGTTAGGAGACAGAGAGGAGGACAACACCAGTTAGGAGACAGAGAGGAAAAGGGATGAGAGGAGGACAACACCAGTTAGGAGACAGAGAGGAGGACAACACCAGTTAGGAGACAGAGAGGAAAAGGGATGAGAGGAGGACAACACCAGTTAGGAGACAGAGAGGAGGACAACACCAGTTAGGAGACAAAGAGGAGGACAACACCAGTTAGGAGACAGGGAGGAGGACAACACCAGTTAGGAGACAGAGAGGAGGACAACACCAGTTAGGAGACAGAGAGGAGGACAACACCAGTTAGGAGACAGAGAGGTGGACAACACCAGTTAGGAGACAGAGAGGAGGACAACACCAGTTAGGAGACAGAGAAGAAAAGGGACGAGAGGAGGACAACACCAGTTAGGAGACAGAGAGGAGGACAACACCAGTTAGGAGACAGAGAGGAGGACAACACCAGTTAGGAGACAGAGAGGTGGACAACGCCAGTTAGGAGACAGAGAGGAGGAAAACACCAGTTAGGAGACAGAGAGGAGGACAACACCAGTTAGGAGACAGAGAGGAAAAGGAATGAGAGGAGGACAACACCAGTTAGGAGACAGAGAGGAGGACAACACCAGTTAGGAGACAGAGAGGAGGACAACACCAGTTAGGAGACAGAGAGGAGGACAACACCAGTTAGGAGACAGAGAGGAGGACAACACCAGTTTGGAGACAGAGAGGAAAAGGGAAGAGAGGAGGACAACACCAGTTAGGAGACAGAGAGGAGGACAACACCAGTTAGGAGACAGAGAGGAAAAGGGATGAGAGGAGGACAACACCAGTTAGGAGACAGAGAGGAGGACAACACCAGTTAGGAGACAGAGAGGAAAAGGGATGAGAGGAGGACAACACCCGTTAGGAGACAGAGAGGAAAAGGAATGAGAGGAGGACAACACCAGTTAGGAGACAGAGAGGAGGACAACACCAGTTAGGAGACAGAGAGGAGGACAACACCAGTTAGGAGACAGAGAGGAAAAGGGATGAGAGGAGGACAACACCAGTTAGGAGACAGAGAGGAGGACAACACCAGTTAGGAGACAGAGAGGAAAAGGGATGAGAGGAGGACAACACCAGTTAGGAGACAGAGAGGAGGACAACACCAGTTAGGAGACAAAGAGGAGGACAACACCAGTTAGGAGACAGGGAGGAGGACAACACCAGTTAGGAGGCAGAGAGGAGGACAACACCAGTTAGGAGACAGAGGGGAGGACAACACCAGTTAGGAGACAGGGGGGAGGACAACACCAGTTAGGAGACAGAGAGGTGGACAACACCAGTTAGGAGACAGAGAGGAAAAGGGACGAGAGGAGGACAACACCAGTTAGGAGACAGAGAGGAGGACAACACCAGTTAGGAGACAGAGAGGAAAAGGGACGAGAGGAGGACAACACCAGTTAGGAGACAGAGAGGAGGACAACACCAGTTAGGAGACAGAGGGGAGGACAACACCAGTTAGGAGACAGAGGGGAAAAGGGATGAGAGGAGGACAACACCAGTTAGGAGACAGAGAGGAAAAGTGAAGAGAGGAGGACAACACCAGTTAGGAGACAGAGAGGAGGACAACACCAGTTAGGAGACAGAGAGGAGGACAACACCAGTTAGGAGACAGAGAGGAAAAGGAACGAGAGAAGGACAACACCAGTTACAAGACAGAGAGGAGGACAACACCAGTTAGGAGACAGAGAGGAGGACAACACCAGTTAGGAGACAGAGAGGAGGACAACACCAGTTTGGAGACAGAGAGGAAAAGGGACGAGAGGAGGACAACACCAGTTAGGAGACAGAGAGGAAAAGGAATGAGAGGAGGACAACACCAGTTAGGAGACAGAGAGGAGGACAACACCAGTTAGGAGACAGAGAGGAGGACAACACCAGTTAGGAGACAGAGAGGAGGACAACACCAGTTAGGAGACAGAGAGGAGGAAAACACCAGTTAGGAGACAGAGAGGAGGACAACACCAGTTAGGAGACAGAGAGGAGGACAACACCAGTTAGGAGACAGAGAGGAGGAAAACACCAGTTAGGAGACAGAGAGGAGGACAACACCAGTTAGGAGACAGAGAGGAGGACAACACCAGTTAGGAGACAGAGAGGTGGACAACACCAGTTAGGAGACAGAGAGGAGGACAACACCAGTTAGGAGACAGAGAAGAAAAGGGACGAGAGGAGGACAACACCAGTTAGGAGACAGAGAGGAGGACAACACCAGTTAGGAGACAGAGAGGAGGACAACACCAGTTAGGAGACAGAGAGGTGGACAACACCAGTTAGGAGACAGAGAGGAGGAAAACACCAGTTAGGAGACAGAGAGGAGGACAACACCAGTTAGGAGACAGAGAGGAAAAGGAATGAGAGGAGGACAACACCAGTTAGGAGACAGAGAGGAGGACAACACCAGTTAGGAGACAGAGAGGAGGACAACACCAGTTAGGAGACAGAGAGGAGGACAACACCAGTTAGGAGACAGAGAGGAGGACAACACCAGTTTGGAGACAGAGAGGAAAAGGGAAGAGAGGAGGACAACACCAGTTAGGAGACAGATAGGAGGACAACACCAGTTAGGAGACAGAGAGGAAAAGGGATGAGAGGAGGACAACACCAGTTAGGAGACAGAGAGGAGGACAACACCAGTTAGGAGACAGAGAGGAAAAGGGATGAGAGGAGGACAACACCCGTTAGGAGACAGAGAGGAAAAGGAATGAGAGGAGGACAACACCAGTTAGGAGACAGAGAGGAGGACAACACCAGTTAGGAGACAGAGAGGAGGACAACACCAGTTAGGAGACAGAGAGGAAAAGGGATGAGAGGAGGACAACACCAGTTAGGAGACAGAGAGGAGGACAACACCAGTTAGGAGACAGAGAGGAAAAGGGATGAGAGGAGGACAACACCAGTTAGGAGACAGAGAGGAGGACAACACCAGTTAGGAGACAAAGAGGAGGACAACACCAGTTAGGAGACAGGGAGGAGGACAACACCAGTTAGGAGGCAGAGAGGAGGACAACACCAGTTAGGAGACAGAGGGGAGGACAACACCAGTTAGGAGACAGGGGGAGGACAACACCAGTTAGGAGACAGAGAGGTGGACAACACCAGTTAGGAGACAGAGAGGAAAAGGGACGAGAGGAGGACAACACCAGTTAGGAGACAGAGAGGAGGACAACACCAGTTAGGAGACAGAGAGGAAAAGGGACGAGAGGAGGACAACACCAGTTAGGAGACAGAGAGGAGGACAACACCAGTTAGGAGACAGAGGGGAGGACAACACCAGTTAGGAGACAGAGGGGAAAAGGGATGAGAGGAGGACAACACCAGTTAGGAGACAGAGAGGAAAAGGGAAGAGAGGAGGACAACACCAGTTAGGAGACAGAGAGGAGGACAACACCAGTTAGGAGACAGAGAGGAGGACAACACCAGTTAGGAGACAGAGAGGAAAAGGAACGAGAGAAGGACAACACCAGTTACAAGACAGAGAGGAGGACAACACCAGTTAGGAGACAGAGAGGAGGACAACACCAGTTAGGAGACAGAGAGGAGGACAACACCAGTTTGGAGACAGAGAGGAAAAGGGACGAGAGGAGGACAACACCAGTTAGGAGACAGAGAGGAAAAGGAATGAGAGGAGGACAACACCAGTTAGGAGACAGAGAGGAGGACAACACCAGTTAGGAGACAGAGAGGAGGACAACACCAGTTAGGAGACAGAGAGGAGGACAACACCAGTTAGGAGACAGAGAGGAGGAAAACACCAGTTAGGAGACAGAGAGGAGGACAACACCAGTTAGGAGACAGAGAGGAGGACAACACCAGTTAGGAGACAGAGAGGAGGAAAACACCAGTTAGGAGACAGAGAGGAGGACAACACCAGTTAGGAGACAGAGAGGAGGACAACACCAGTTAGGAGACAGAGAGGTGGACAACACCAGTTAGGAGACAGAGAGGAGGACAACACCAGTTAGGAGACAGAGAAGAAAAGGGACGAGAGGAGGACAACACCAGTTAGGAGACAGAGAGGAGGACAACACCAGTTAGGAGACAGAGAGGAGGACAACACCAGTTAGGAGACAGAGAGGTGGACAACACCAGTTAGGAGACAGAGAGGAGGAAAACACCAGTTAGGAGACAGAGAGGAGGACAACACCAGTTAGGAGACAGAGAGGAAAAGGAATGAGAGGAGGACAACACCAGTTAGGAGACAGAGAGGAGGAAAACACCAGTTAGGAGACAGAGAGGAGGACAACACCAGTTAGGAGACAGAGAGGAGGACAACACCAGTTAGGAGACAGAGAGGAGGACAACACCAGTTTGGAGACAGAGAGGAAAAGGGACGAGAGGAGGACAACACCAGTTAGGAGACAGAGAGGAGGACAACACCAGTTAGGAGACAGAGAGGAGGACAACACCAGTTAGGAGACAGAGAGGAGGACAACACCAGTTAGGAGACAGAGAGGAGGACAACACCAGTTTGGAGACAGAGAGGAAAAGGGACGAGAGGAGGAAGACAAACACTTATTGGAACACTTTCCTCTCCTCAGGAGTTGATGAATAACACAGAGATCACTTCATCTGATGGTCTGAATGAATAGTTAGTTACACTGTGGTTCTCCGGGCCCAGACTAACAGGAAATTGAAACTGCGTCCCAAATGGGACCCTATTCACTATTCTGTGCACTATTGGACCCAGGTCAGCGCACTAAATAGGGAATAGGGTGCCATTGGGACTCACATAGAGTTTACTGTTTAATAAAGGGGCGGCAGGGTAGCCTAGTGGTTAGAACATTGGAATAGTAACCGAAAGGTTGCAAGTTCAAATCCCGAGCTGACAAGATACAAAATCTGTCATTCTGCCCCTGAACAGGCAGTTAACCCACTGTTCCTAGGCCGTCATTGAAAATAAGAATTTGTTTTTTAACTGACTTGCCTAGTTAAATAAAGGTAAAAATAAAAGGATGAATAGTGTTGAGAGGGATGGAGAGAATTAAACCAGCATTCCATCTGTTGGCCATTACTGTCACATAGGGCTGAGACAGTGTCTCCTGACCCCTCCTGTCTCAGCCTCCAGTATTTATGCTGCAGTAGTTTATGTGTCAGGGGGCTGGGGTCAGTTTGTTATATCTGGAGTACTTCTCCTGTCCAATTCGGTGTCCTGTGTGAATCTAAGTGTGCGTTCTCTAATTCTCTCCTTCTCTCTCTCGGAGGACCTGAGCCCTAGGACCATGCCCCAGGACTACCTGACATGATGACTCCTTGCTGTCCCCAGTCCACCTGGCCGTGCTGCTGCTCCACTTTCAACTGTTCTGCCTTATTATTATTCGACCATGCTGGTCATTTATGAACATTTGAACATCTTGGCCATGTTCTGTTATAATCTCTACCCGGCACAGCCAGAAGAGGACTGGCCACCCCACATAGCCTGGTTCCTCTCTAGGTTTCTTCCTAGGTTTTGGCCTTTCTAGGGAGTTTTTCCTAACCACCGTGATTCTACACCTGCATTGCTTGCTGTTTGTGGTTTTAGGCTGGGTTTCTGTACAGCACTTTGAGATATCAGCTGATGTACGAAGGGCTGTATAAATAAATTTGATTTGATTTGATTTGAGGGATGGAGAGCATTAAACCAGCGTTCCATCTGTCGGCCATTACTGTCACACAGGGCTGAGGGATGGAGAGCATTAAACCAGGGTTCCATCAGTCAGCCATTACTGTCACACAGGGCTGAGGGATGGAGAGCATTAAACCAGGGTTCCATCTGTCGGCCATTACTGTCACACAGGGCTGAGGGATGGAGAGCATTAAACCAGCGTTCCATCTGTTGGCCATTACTGTCACATAGGGCTGAGGGATGGAGAGCATTAAACCAGGGTTCCATCAGTCAGCCATTACTGTCACACAGGGCTGAGGGATGGAGAGCATTAAACCAGGGTTCCATCAGTCAGCCATTACTGTCACACAGGGCTGAGGGATGGAGAGCATTAAACCAGGGTTCCATCAGTCAGCCATTACTGTCACACAGGGCTGAGGGATGGAGAGCATTAAACCAGGGTTCCATCAGTCAGCCATTACTGTCACACAGGGCTGAGGGATGGAGAGCATTAAACCAGGGTTCCATCAGTCAGCCATTATTGTCACACAGGGCTGAGGGATGGAGAGCATTAAACCAGGGTTCCATCAGTCAGCCATTACTGTCACACAGGGCTGAGGGATGGAGAGCATTAAACCAGGGTTCCATCAGTCAGCCATTACTGTCACACAGGGCTGAGGGATGGAGAGCATTAAACCAGCGTTCCATCTGTCGGCCATTACTGTCACACAGGGCTGAGGGATGGAGAGCATTAAACCAGGGTTCCACCTGTCGGCCATTACTGTCACACAGGGCTGAGGGATGGCAGGGGGTGATGCTATGGGGATCTGCCCCAAATGGCACCCTATTCCATATATAGTACACTACTTTAGGCCTTTTTCAAAAGTAGCGAACTATATTTATTTATTTATTTTATACCTTTATTTAACTAGGTCCAGGTAGGGGCGAGGAGAGGGACGGAAGCTATATTGTTACACTGGCAATACTATAGTGCCTATAAGACCATCCAATAGTCAAAGGTATATGAAATACAAATGGTATAGAGAAATAGTCCTATAAATACTATATTAACTACAACCTAAAACATATTACCTGGGAATATTGAAGTCTCAGATTAAAAGGAACCACCAACTTTCATTTGTTCTCATGTTCTGAGCAAGGAACTTAAACGTTAGCTTTCTTACATGGCACATATTGCACTTTTACGTTCTTTTCCAACACTTTGTTTTTGCATTATTTAAACCAAATTGAACATGTTTCATTATTTATTTGAGGCTAAATTTATTTTTACCTATGTATTATATTAAGTTAAAATAAGTGTTCATTCATTATTGTTGTAATTGTCATTATTACAAATACTTTTTTTTAAATTGTCAGATTAATTGGTATCTGCTTTTTTTTTGGGTCATCCAATAATCGGCATCGGTATCGGTGTTGAAAAATCATAATCGGTCAACCTCAAGTTTGAACATCTTGTCCATGTTCTGTTATAATCTCTACCCGGCACAGCCAGCAGAGGACTGGCCACCCCTCATAGCCTGGTTCCTCTCAAGGTTTCTTCTGAGGTTCCGGCCTTTCTAGGGAGTTTTTCCTAGCCACCGTGCTTCTACACCTGCATTGCTTGCTGTTTGGGGTTTTAGACTAGGTTTCTGTACAGCACTTTGAGATATCAGCTGATGTAAGAAGAGCTTTATAAATACATTTGATTGATTGAGTTTTAAAAGCATAATACTGTCTTGATAATAAGTATTTGAAGTGACTTTCGATGGCATTTGCATTAATTTCAGAGTGGGTAGATAAAGGACAATAGAGCCCTGAGTACCAGGCCATTAGGACCTGATGGAGGGACAATAGAGTCCTGAGTACCAGGCCATTAGGACCTGATGGAGGGACAATAGAGCCCTGAGTACCAGGCCATTAGGACCTGATGGAGGGACAATAGAGTCCTAAGTACTAGACCATTAGCTAGCAAGTTGGGTACTACCAAAGCATGTCCATAGTGCATAAAAGGAGATTACCATGACTCAGCATTCACGTTGGAATTTGAGACTGAGGTCATGACTGCTGGTGTAGTTTGTAATAGGGTCACAACAACAGCCCTAGACTCACCTCAACCTGTTGACAGATCTGGATGAGTTTAGCCATCTGGTTCTCCAGCTCACTGTTTCTCTTCACCAGGTTGGTGAGGTTGTTCTCCAGGGTTTGCTGTTGGGACAGGCAGAGGAACAGGCCAGTGAGATATTAGAGGGAGGGAACCTAAAAGAAATTGCTAAGTGCACCTTTAATTTGGCTTTGCTCTAAGGGGGGAAAACAGACCAAGAGAACCGTTGACCGTGTTCAGTGGATGGCCATCCTATTGCCTTTGACCACAGAACAATCGGCCGTCATTTTCAATACATTTCTTGACAATTCTTCATGTTGAATCCGCACTGTATGTCGACACCCAGCAGGTGATCAACTACACACAGTTGACGGTCATGTCGATCATGTGTGAATGGCAATGGATTTCAAACAGGATGAAGCTACTCTACTAACATCGTGTGGCTCAGTTGGTCGAGCATGACGCTTGCAAAGCCCTAACATTGTGTTGTCCCGTGTGGCTCAGTTGGTCGAGCATGACGCTTGCAGAGCCCTAACATTGTGTTGTCCCGTGTGGCTCAGTTGGTTGAGCATGACGCTTGCAAAGCCCTAACATTGTGTTGTCCCGTGTGGCTCAGTTGGTCGAGCATGACGCTTGCAAAGCCCTGACATTGTGTTGTCCCGTGTGGCTCAGTTGGTCGAGCATGACGCTTGCAGAGCCCTAACATTGTGTTGTCCCGTGTGGCTCAGTTGGTCGAGCATGACGCTTGCAGAGCCCTAACATTGTGTTGTCCCGTGTGGCTCAGTTGGTCGAGCATGACGCTTGCAGAGCCCTAACATTGTGTTGTCCCGTGTGGCTCAGTTGGTCGAGCATGACGCTTGCAGAGCCCTAACATTGTGTTGTCCCGTGTGGCTCAGTTGGTCGAGCATGACGCTTGCAGAGCCCTAACATTGTGTTGTCCCGTGTGGCTCAGTTGGTCGAGCATGACGCTTGCAAAGCCCTGACATTGTGTTGTCCCGTGTGGCTCAGTTGTTCGAGCATGACGCTTGCAAAGCCAGGGTTGTGGATTTGATACCACGGGGAACCCATATGGAAAAATGTATGAACTCACTAGTGTAAGTCACTCTGGATAAGAGCGTCTGCTATCTGACAAGAATTTTTTAAAAATGTAAATGTACATACATACAAATGTATGTTATTACAATTATTGTGGGCAGTGAAAATACAATTAAAAACATATTATTTCAATGTAAATTACCATGGTGATCACTACCATCTGAACTACAGATTACAGTTCCACAATAAACCATCTGAACTACAGATTATAGTTCCACAATAAACGACTGCTATTTACACTGTAAAATAGCATCATCCGTCCATACCAAAGCCAATATTCAGTTCTGAGCGACAAAAGATAACACAAGATAACCTTGAAGCAGATAGAGAAAGAATATCAGAATAGTTCTCTGTAGAAATATTCAGAATACTATACAGGTACATTCACAACATTCAATGGTGATGAGTGAGGTTGAGATCCACGACTCAAAAGATGTGTGTTGATGAATCATGCATCTAATAATTGTTTGTTGATGGTTAGTTAGAGGGTTAAGATCCCAGACAGTTAGTGAGTTAGTCAGAGGGTTAAGATCCCAGACAGTTAGTGGGTTAGTTAGAGGGTTAAGATCCCAGACAGTTAGTGAGTTAGTCAGAGGGTTTAGATCCCAGACAGTTAGTGAGTTAGTCAGAGGGTTAAGATCCCAGACAGTTAGTGA
>NC_088243.1:87013741-87036241 GCF_036934945.1 Oncorhynchus masou masou
GTGAGTAACCAGAGCCTGCTGGGAACAGAACAGTGGTGAGTAACCAGAGCATGCTGGGAACAGAACAGTGGTGAGTAACCAGAGCATGCTGGGAACAGAACAGTGGTGAGTAACCAGAGCATGCTGGGAACAGAACAGTGGTGAGTAACCAGAGCATGCTGGGAACAGAACAGTGGTGAGTAACCAGAGCATGCTGGGAACAGAACAGTGGTGAGTAACCAGAGCATGCTGGGAACAGAACAGTGGTGAGTAACCAGAGCATGCTGGGAACAGAACAGTGGTGAGTAACCAGAGCATGCTGGGAACAGAACAGTGGTGAGTAACCAGAGCATGCTGGGAACAGAACAGTGGTGAGTAACCAGAGTATGCTGGGAACAGAACAGTGGTGAGTAACCAGAGCATGCTGGGAACAGAACAGTGGTGAGTAACCAGAGCATGCTGGGAACAGAATAGTGGTGAGTAACCAGAGCATGCTGGGAACAGAACAGTGGTGAGTAACCAGAGCCTGCTGGGAACAGAACAGTGGTGAGTAACCAGAGCATGCTGGGAACAGAACAGTGGTGAGTAACCAGAGCATGCTGGGAACAGAACAGTGGTGAGTAACCAGAGCATGCTGGGAACAGAACAGTGGTGAGTAACCAGAGCATGCTGGGAACAGAACAGTGGTGAGTAACCAGAGCATGCTGGGAACAGAATAGTGGTGAGTAACCAGAGCATGCTGGGAACAGAACAGTGGTGAGTAACCAGAGCATGCTGGGAACAGAACAGTGGTGAGTAACCAGAGCATGCTGGGAACAGAACAGTGGTGAGTAACCAGAGCATGCTGGGAACAGAACAGTGGTGAGTAACCAGAGCATGCTGGGAACAGAACAGTGGTGAGTAACCAGAGCATGCTGGGAACAGAACAGTGGTGAGTAACCAGAGCATGCTGGGAACAGAACAGTGGTGAGTAACCAGAGCATGCTGGGAACAGAATAGTGGTGAGTAACCAGAGCATGCTGGGAACAGAACAGTGGTGAGTAACCAGAGCATGCTGGGAACAGAATAGTGGTGAGTAACCAGAGCATGCTGGGAACAGAACAGTGGTGAGTAACCAGAGCATGCTGGGAACAGAATAGTGGTGAGTAACCAGAGCATGCTGGGAACAGAACAGTGGTGAGTAACCAGAGCATGCTGGGAACAGAATAGTGGTGAGTAACCAGAGCATGCTGGGAACAGAACAGTGGTGAGTAACCAGAGCATGCTGGGAACAGAATAGTGGTGAGTAACCAGAGCATGCTGGGAACAGAACTGTGGTGAGTAAACAGAGCATGCTGGGAACAGAACAGTGGTGAGTAACCAGAGCATGCTGGGAACAGAACAGTGGTGAGTAACCAGAGCATGCTGGGAACAGAATAGTGGTGAGTAAACAGAGCATGCTGGGAACAGAATAGTGGTGAGTAACCAGAGCATGCTGGGAACAGAACTGTGGATTGACTGAGGACAAGTTTTCAGAGAGCACCTCTCCTGAGACTGATAGGGTTTCTAACAAGATTCAATGCTGTTTCATATGGAGGCACAAGACAAACTCGGAACACAATTAAATGAGAGGCATTTAAGAGAGACCATGTTTGTGTCTGGTCTGGGAAATCTGGTTAAGCCATTCATGATGATTTGTGAGTGTTTACCCTCTCTGATAGTTTAGAGTCACTCCACCTCTCCAGAGACCAGACACCAGACCAGACACCATAGACCAGACCAGAGACCAGACCAGACCAGAGACCAGAGACCAGACCAGACACCATAGACCAGACCAGAGACCAGACCAGACCAGAGACCAGAGACCAGCGACCAGACACCAGAGACCAGACCAGACACCAGAGACCAGACACCAGAGACCAGACCAGACACCAGAGACCAGACACCAGAGACCAGACCAGACACCAGACCAGACACCAGAGACCAGACCAGACACCAGAGACCAGAGACCAGCGACCAGACACCAGAGACCAGACCAGAGACCAGCGACAGGACACCAGACACCAGAGACCAGACCAGACACCAGACCAGAGACCAGCGAACAGACACCAGAGACCAGACACCAGAGACCAGACCAGAGACCAGCGACCAGACACCAGAGACCAGACACCAGAGACCAGACCAGACACCAGAGACCAGACACCAGAGACCAGCGACCAGACACCAGAGACCAGACCAGAGACCAGACCAGACACCAGAGACCAGACCAGACACCAGAGACCAGAGACCAGCGACCAGACACCAGAGACCAGACCAGAGACCAGCGACAGGACACCAGAGACCAGACACCAGAGACCAGACCAGACACCAGACCAGAGACCAGCGAACAGACACCAGAGACCAGACACCAGAGACCAGACCAGAGACCAGCGACCAGACACCAGAGACCAGACACCAGAGACCAGACCAGACACCAGAGACCAGACACCAGAGACCAGCGACCAGACACCAGAGACCAGACCAGAGACCAGACCAGACACCAGAGACCAGACCAGACACCAGAGACCAGAGACCAGAGACCAGCGACCAGACACCAGACCAGAGACCAGCGACAGGACACCAGAGACCAGACCAGACACCAGACCAGAGACCAGCGAACAGACACCAGAGACCAGACACCAGATATCAGACCAGAGACCAGAGACCAGGCGGCCAAAGGAGGTGTTGGCTTTGGGGATGACCAGTGAGATATACCTGCTAGAGCACGTGCTACGGGTGGGTGTTGTTATCGTGACCAGTGAGCCGAGATAAGGCGAAGCTTTACCTAGCATAGACTTATAGATGACCTGGAGCCAGTGGGTATGGCGGCGAATATGTAGCGAGGGCCAGCCGACTAGAGCATACAGGTCGCAGTGGTGGGTGGTATAAGGGGCTTTGGTAACAAAACGGATGGCACTGTGATAGACTGCATCCAATTTCCTGAGTAGAGTATTGGAAGCTATTTTGTAGATGATGTCGCCGGAGTCGAGGATCGTTGAGATAGTAGAAAAATAGAAAGCCGATTCTGGATTTTATTTTGGATTGGAGATGTTTAATATGAGTCTGGAAAGAGAGTTTACAGTCTAGCCAGACACCTAGGTATTTGTAGTTGTCCACATATTCTAGGTCGGAACCATTCAGGGTGGTGATGCTAGTCAGGCGTGCGGGTGCGGGCAGAGAACGGTTGAAAAGCATTCATTTGGTTTTACTAGCATTTAAGAGCAGTTGGAGGCCATGGAAGGAGAGTTGTATACCATTGAAGCTCGTCTGGAGGTTAGTTAACACAATGTCCAAAGAAGGGCCAGATGTATACAGAATGGTGTCGTCTGCGTAGAGGTGGATCAGGGAATCACCCGCAGCAAGAGCGACATCATTGATATATACAGAGAAAAGAGTCGGCCTGAGAATTGAACCCTGTGGCACCCCCATAGAGACTGCCAGAGGTCCGGACAACAGGCCCTCCGATTTGACACACTGAACTCTATCAGAGAAGTAGTTGGTGAACCAGGTGAGGAAGTCATTTGAGAAACCAAGGCTGTTGAGTCTACTGATAAGAATATGGTGATTGACAGAGTCAATACTGTACAGACCTACTACCGATCAGGGTTATGTGCAGGCCTATAGAACATACAGTATTGCTTTATACTTTCTACAGCAGCGTTGACATTATGTCCCATCCTTATTCCAGCAAGGACTCTGTAGTCAAATAACCGGGTGTAACGGCCTGTTAAGCAGAATTACATGAATTGTCAGTGAACCCAGTCCCGTGTGTGCTGCACTGAGCACTAGAGACACTGTATTATAAATGGGTTACTATTCACAAATGAATTCAGCGGAAATAGGTCCCGTCGCCTTCCACCAATAACGAGTTAAATGGCATCCATGTTTGATTTTGACAACCAATGGGGAAATGGTACAGACAAAGGTCCGTATCCCACCTTGCACCCTCTTCACTATATAGTGCACTACTTTTGACCGAAGCCCTATGTGCCCTGGTCAAAAGTAGTAGTGCACCGAGTAGGGAATCAGGTGCCATTTGGGATGCAACAGAATGACTCACGACAGCCTGCCTGTCTGTCTGGCTGCACATTACATTTGAACTTTAACACAATTAGCTGGCTACGGATATTCTGTAGAATCAAATGATGTGGTTGGTTATCAATTTTGTCCTTCCTAGAAATGCATTGAAGGGCTTTGCTGTCTGTCACAGATGAATCCCTCTGCCTTATGTCCCAGAGGAAATCACATGTGACAAGACACCCCTGTCCTTGGCGGTTGGTCTCATATAGATCGCTGAGACAGAGGGTACGCCCCCAAATGACACCCATTCCCTATATACTGCACTGCTTTTGCCCAGAGATCATACCCACAGGGCTCTGGTCCAAAGTAGTGCACTATATAGGTAGTGACGTTGCCACGAGCAACATTAAAGGGGTGTGTAACACAGAGTGTACGAGGGACAGCTAGTTGAACACATAGGAGGGGTCCTCTGCTGATGTGTTCACCATCCTTTTTAGACGGTAGATCAGTTGATCATTATTTAAGACGAGGTATCTATCGTCAACCATGAATGCCTTTATTATGGGTCACACAGCATCCTATGGCTGAATGTGGACAATGGTGACAAGGAAAGGGACAATGGTGACAAGGAAATGGGCAATGGTGAAAAGGAAATGGACAATGGTGAAAAGGAAATGGACAATGGTGAAAAGTGAAAAGTGAAATGTAACCAACTGTGTAAAAATATCATGGAATCAGGACCATTAAAACTATCGGGTTGTGTTTTATCATTATGTTACGCTCAGGGACATTGAATCTGGACCATTAAAACTATCGGGTTGTGTTTTATCAGTATGTTACGCTCAGGGACATTGAATCAGGACCATTAAAACTATCGGGTTGTGTTTTATCATTATGTTACGCTCAGGGACATTGAATCGGGACCATTAAAACTATCGGGTTGTGTTTTATCATTATGTTACGCTCAGGGACATTGAATCTGGACCATTAAAACTATCGGGTTGTGTTTTATCATTATGTTACGCTCAGGGACATTGAATCTGGACCATTAAAACTATCGGGTTGTGTTTTATCATTATGTTACGCTCAGGGACATTGAATCTGGACCATTAAAACTATCGGGTTGTGTTTTATCATTATGTTACGCTCATTAAAACTATCGGGTTGTGTTTTATCATTATGTTACGCTCAGGGACATTGAATCTGGACCATTAAAACTATCGGGTTGTGTTTTATCATTATGTTACGCTCAGGGACATTGAATCAGGACCATTAAAACTATCGGGTTGTGTTTTATCATTATGTTACGCTCAGGGACATTGAATCTGGACCATTAAAACTATCGGGTTGTGTTTTATCATTATGTTACGCTCAGGGACATTGAATCAGGACCATTAAAACTATCGGGTTGTGTTTTATCATTATGTTACGCTCAGGGACATTGAATCTGGACCATTAAAACTATCGGGTTGTGTTTTATCATTATGTTACGCTCAGGGACATTGAATCAGAACCATTAAAACAATCGGGTTGTGTTTTATCATTATGTTACGCTCAGGGACGTTGAATCTGGACCATTAAAACTATCGGGTTGTGTTTTATCATTATGTTATGCTCAGGGACATTGAATCTGGACCATTGAAACTATCGGGTTGTGTTTTATCATTATGTTACGCTCAGGGACATTGAATCTGGACCATTAAAACTATCGGGTTGTGTTTTATCATTATGTTACGCTCAGGGACATTGAATCTGGACCATTGAAACTATCGGGTTGTGTTTTATCATTATGTTACGCTCAGGGACATTGAATCTGGACCATTAAAACTATCGGGTTGTGTTTTATCATTATGTTACGCTCAGGGACATTGAATCTGGACCATTAAAACTATCGGGTTGTGTTTTATCATTATGTTACGCTCAGGGACATTGAATCAGAACCATTAAAACTATCGGGTTGTGTTTTATCATTATGTTACGCTCAGGGACATTGAATTTGGACCATTAAAACTATCGGGTTGTGTTTTATCATTATGTTACGCTCAGGGACATTGGACATTAAGGGGATGTGTACCATTCAGTGTACGAGGGACAGCGATGTCATGTGGAAGGGAGGGTTCAGAGTCCTTAAGCTGTCATTCTTGTTGTGTTTATCAGTAATGTGGATGTGTGATGTTGTGTCTGGACTATGTCACGCCTCTCACCTTATCAGAGGGCATCTTATAGTACGAAAGATATCTGTGAAAATCAGACAATAAAGACATATCTAATCAAATCTAATCTCAATATCTGCTGCTCATGGCAACGTCCTAACCTACTTTGTATTGTGCTCTGGTCGTTCTGGCGGGAAGCAGGGGTTTTGGGGGAAATGTAAGGGGAGACTCAGGGGCTGGATAGGTGGGAGGGGGATTGATTGCTGGGTGGGATGGGAAGGGGTGGGATACATGGTTTCTGGGTGGGGAGGGGGGGATGCAGGATGGGGACTGAGAGGTGGGATAGTGTTACCCATGGTCACAGTAACCATCAGTGTTACCCATGGTCACAGTAAACCTCATTGTTACCCATGGTCACAGTAATCATCAGTGTTACCCATGGTCACAGTAATCATCAGTGTTACCCATGGTCACAGTAACCCTCAGTGTTACCCATGGTCACAGTAACCCTCAGTGTTACCCATGGTCACAGTTATCATCAGTGTTACCCATGGTCACAGTAATCATCAGTGTTACCCATGGTCACAGTAACCATCAGTGTTACCCATGGTCACAGTAACCATCAGTGTTACCCATGGTCAGAGTAACCATCAGTGTTACCCATGGTCACAGTAACCATCAGTGTTACCCATGGTCACAGTAATCATCAGTGTTACCCATGGTCACAGTAACCCTCATTGTTACCCATGGTCACAGTAATCATCAGTGTTACCCATGGTCACAGTAATCATCAGTGTTACCCATGGTCACAGTAATCATCAGTGTTACCCATGGTCACAGTAACCCCCATTGTTACCCATGGTCACAGTAACCCTCATTGTTACCCATGGTCACAGTAATCATCAGTGTTACCCATGGTCACAGTAACCATCAGTGTTACCCATGGTCACAGTAATCATCAGTGTTACCCATGGTCACAGTAACCCTCATTGTTACCCATGGTCACAGTAATCATCAGTGTTACCCATGGTCACAGTAATCATCAGTGTTACCCATGGTCACAGTAACCATCAGTGTTACCCATGGTCACAGTAATCATCAGTGTTACCCATGGTCACAGTAACCATCAGTGTTACCCATGGTCACAGTAACCATCAGTGTTACCCATGGTCACAGTAATCATCAGTGTTACCCATGGTCACAGTAACCATCAGTGTTACCCATGGTCACAGTAATCATCAGTGTTACCCATGGTCACAGTAATCATCAGTGTTACCCATGGTCACAGTAATCATCAGTGTTACCCATGGTCACAGTAATCATCAGTGTTACCCATGGTCACAGTAATCATCAGTGTTACCCATGGTCACAGTAATCATCATTGTTACCCATGGTCACAGTAACCATCAGTGTTACCCATGGTCACAGTAATCATCAGTGTTACCCATGGTCACAGTAATCATCAGTGTTACCCATGGTCACAGTAACCATCAGTGTTACCCATGGTCACAGTTATCATCAGCTATTACTAAGCCATCCAGTGTGTTTTCGGTATTTATCTGGCCTATCAGTGTCCCTGGGGCCTCCCCCAAGACAGCTTTAAGCTGCATCAGAGCACAACCACATGTCCCACCTGCTGTCTGACTGAATGTGTGCACACGTGTGTGTGTGTGTGTGTGTGTGTGTGTGTGTGTGTGTGTGTGTGTGTGTGTGTGTGTGTGTGTGTGTGTGTGTGTGTGTGTGTGTGTGTGTGTGTGTGTGTGATGCCTGTGTGTGTGTCCCACTAGCATCATGCATGTGTTCACACGCACACAAACACGCACACAAACACGGTGAGAGGAGGTGTCTTTTGGGTCCACCAGTCACAACGCGGACAGAGCAATATCTCCATTAGCAACAAAACGGGCTCCTATTTTCAACTGTCACACTGCTGCCTTTCATGGAGTGACTACTGTACCTTTAACTTATCCTGACCCGGGTGACATCATCTTCTCTGCTGCCACTTGGGGGAAACATATAATCTGCATCCCAAATGGCACCCTTTTCCCTATGGTTGCTGGTCAAAAGTAGTGCACTATGTAGGGAAAAGGGTAGCATTTGGAAGTCAGAACATTGAAAGATCCATCCACAGATGAACAGGTGGAACCAAGGGAAGTGAGGATCGGGACCAGTGGAGGTTTATTAGGACACCTGTGACTGCAAATCAGACCTGGGTTCAAATACTATTTGAAATCTTTTAAACATTTGCGTTTTGCCAGTACTCTATTGGTTCCATTGTGCAAGACAAGTTAGATCAAAGGCTACTTCCACAGACACATCCTATGGGCTACTTCCACAGACACATCTTATAGGCTACTTCCACACACACATCCTATAGGCTACTTCCACATACACATCCTATAGGCTACTTCCACATACACATCCTATAGGCTACTTCGACATACACATCCTATAGGCTACTTCTACAGGTACATCCTATAGGCTACTTCCACATCCTATAGGTTACTTCCACATCCTATAGGCTACTTCCACATACACATCCTATAGGCTACTTCCACATACACATCCTATAGGCTACTTCCACATACACATCCTATAGGCTACTTCCACATACACATCCTATAGGCTACTTCCACATACACATCCTATAGGCTACTTCCACATACACATCCTATAGGTTACTCCCACATACACATCCTATAGGCTACTTCCACAGACACATCCTATAGGCTACTTCCACATACACATCCTATAGGCTACTTCCACAGACACATCCTATAGGCTACTTCCACATACACATCCTATAGGCTACTTCCACATACACATCCTATAGGCTACTTCCACAGACACATCCTATAGGCTACTTCCACATACACATCCTATAGGCTACTTCCACATACACATCCTATAGGCTACTTCCACATACACATCCTATAGGCTACTTCCACAGACACATCCTATAGGCTACTTCCACATACACATCCTATAGGCTACTTCCACATACACATCCTATTGGCTACTTCCACATACACATCCTGTAGGCTACTTCCACATACACATCCTATAGGCTACTTCCACCTACACATCCTATAGGCTACTTCCACATACACATCCTATAGGCTACTTCCACATACACATCCTGTAGGCTACTTCCACATGCACATCCTATAGGCTACTTCCACCTACACATCCTATAGGCTACTTCCACATACACATCCTATAGGCTACTTCTACATACACATCCTATTGGCTACTTCCACATACACATCCTATTGGCTACTTCCACATACACATCCTGTAGGCTACTTCCACATACACATCCTATAGGCTACTTCCACATACACATCCTATAGGCTACTTCCACATACACATCCTATAGGCTACTTCCACATACACATCCTATTGGCTACTTCCACATACACATCCTATAGGCTACTTCCACAGACACATCCTATAGGCTACTTCCACATACACATCCTATTGGCTACTTCCACATACACATCCTATAGGCTACTTCCACAGACACATCCTATAGGCTACTTCCACATACACATCCTATAGGCTACTTCCACATACACATCCTATTGGCTACTTCCACATACACATCCTGTAGGCTACTTCCACATACACATCCTATAGGCTACTTCCACCTACACATCCTATAGGCTACTTCCACATACACATCCTATAGGCTACTTCCACATACACATCCTGTAGGCTACTTCCACATGCACATCCTATAGGCTACTTCCACCTACACATCCTATAGGCTACTTCCACATACACATCCTATAGGCTACTTCTACATACACATCCTATAGGCTACTTCCACATACACATCCTATTGGCTACTTCCACATACACATCCTGTAGGCTACTTCCACATACACATCCTATAGGCTACTTCCACATACACATCCTATAGGCTACTTCCACATACACATCCTATAGGCTACTTCCACATACACATCCTATTGGCTACTTCCACATACACATCCTATAGGCTACTTCCACATACACATCCTATAGGCTACATCCTCCCATTCCCTATATATGTGGATGTATTTATTATAGGATGAGATGGAATGTGGATGTATTTATAACAGGGTGAGGTGTTGGAATGTGGATGTATTTATAACAGGGTGAGGTGGTGGAATGTGGATGTATTTATAACAGGGTGAGGTGTTGGAATGTGGATGTATTTATAACAGGGTGAGGTGTTGGAATGTGGATGTATATATAACAGGGTGAGGTGTTGGAATGTGGATGTATTTATAACAGGGTGAGGTGTTGGAATGTGGATGTATTTACATAAGTATTCAGCCCCTTTGCTATGAGACTCGAAATTGAGCTCAGGTACATCCTGTTTCCATTAATCATCCTTGAGATGTTTCTATAAGCTGTGGTGAATTCTATTGGCTGGACATGATTTGGGAAGGCAAACCTATATACAGTGCCTTGCAAAAGTATTCGCTTGGGGTTTTTCCTATTGTGTTGCATTACAACCTATAATTTAAATGTATTTTTATTTGGATTTCATGTAATTGACAAACACAAAATAGACCAAATTGGTGAAGTTAAATGAATAAAAAAACTTGATAAAAACTTAAAAATTAAAATAAAAACAGAGAAGTGGTGCATGTATATGTATTCACCCCCTTTGCTATGAAGCCCCTAAATAAGATCTGGTGCAACCAATTACCTTCAGTTACATAATTAGTTAAATAAAGTCCACCTGTGTGTGAAGTGTCACATGATCTGTCACATGATCTCAGTATATATATACAGTTGCAGTTGGAAGTTTTTTTCAAAAACGACACAAATGTGTTAACAAACTATAGCTTTGGCAAGTCGGTTAGGACATCTACTTTGTGTGTGACACAAGTAATTGTTCCAACAAATGTTTACAGACAGATTATTTCACTTATAATTCACTGTATCACAATTCCAGTGGGTTAGAAGTTTACATACACTAAGTTGACTGTGCCTTTAAACAGCTTGGAAAATTCCATACAATTATGTCGTGGCTTTAGAAGCTTCTGATAGGACAATTGACATCATTTGAGTCAATTGGAGGTGTATCTGTGGATGTATTTCAAAGCCTACCTTCAAACTCTGTGCCTCTGCTTGACATTGTGGGAAAATCAAAAGAAATCAGCCAAGACCTCAGAAAATAAAGACCTCCACAAGTCTGGTTCATACTTGTGAGCAATTTCCAAATGCCTGAAGGTACCACATTTATCTGTGCAAACAATAGTACGCAAGTATAAACACCATGGGCCCACGCAGCCGTCATACCGATCAGGAAGGAGACGCGTTCTGTCTCCTAGAGATGAACATACTTTGGTGGGTAACGTGCAAATCAATCCCAGAACAACAGCAAAGGACATTGTGAAGATGCTGGAGGAAACAGGTACAAAAGTATCTATATCCACAGTAAAACGAGTCCTATATCGATACAACCTGAAAGGCCGCTCAGCAAGGAAGAAGCCACTGCTCCAAAACCACCATAAAAAAGACAGACTATGGTTTGCAACTGCACATGGGGACAAAGATCATACTTTTTGGAGAAATGTCCTCTGGTCTGATGAAACAAAAATAGAACTGTTTGGCCATAATTATCATCGTTATGTTTGGAGGAAAAAGGGGGAGCTTGCAAGCCGAAGAACACCATCCCAATGGTGAAGCACGGGGGTGGCAGCATCATGTTGTGGAGGTGCTTTGCTGCAGGAGGGACTGGTGCACTTCACAAAATAGATGGCTTCATGAGGAAGTAAGATTATGTGGATATATTGAAGCAACATTTCAAGACATCAGGAAGTTAAAGCTTGGTCACAAATGGGTCTTCCAAATGGGCAATGATCCCAAGCATACTTCCAAAGTTGTGGCAAAATGGTTTAAGGACAACAAAGTCAAGGTATTGGAGTGGCCATCACAAAGCCCTGACCTCAATCCTATAGAACATTTGTGGGCAGAACTGAAAAAGCATGTGCGAGCAAGGAGGCCTACAAACCTGACTCAGATACTCCAGCTCTGTCAGGAGGAATGGGCCAAAATTCATCCAACTTATTGTGGGAAGCTTGTGGAAGGCTACCCGAAACGTTTGACCTAAGTTAAACAATTTAAAGGCGATGCTACCAAATACTAATTAAGACAGGTATTTTTTACTAGGATTAAATGTCAGGAATTGTGAAAAACTGAGTTTAAATGTATTTAGCTAAGGTGTATGTGAAGTTCAGACTTCAACTGTACACCTGTTCTGAAAGGCCCCAGACTCTTCAACACCACCAAGCAAGCGGCACCATGAAAACCAAGGAATCTCTCCAAACAGGTCAGGGACAAAGTTGTGGAGAAGTACAGATCAAGGCTGGATTATAAAAAACATATCTGAAACTTTGAACATCCCACTGAGCACCATTAAATCCATTACTAAAAAATTGAAAGAATATGGCACCACAAGAAACCTGCCAAGAGAGGGCCGCCCACCAAAACCCATGGACCAGACAAGGAGGGCATTAATCAGAGAGGCAACAAAGAGACCAAAGATAACCCTGAAGGAGCTGCAAAGATGCACAGCGGAGATTGGAGTATCTGTCAATAGGACCACTTTAAGCCGAACACTCCACAGAGCTGGGCTTTACGGAAGAGTGGCCAGAAAAAAAACCATTGCTTGAAGAAGAAAATAAGCAAACATGTTTGGTGTTCGCCAAAAGGCATGTGGGAGACTCCCCACACATATGGAAGAAGGTACTCTGGTCAGATGAGACTAAAATTGAGCTTTTTGGCCATCAAGGAAAACACTATGTCTGGCGCAAACCCAACACCTCACCCCGAGAACCCCATCCCCACAGTGGAGCATGGTGGTGGCAGCATCATGCTGTGGGGATGTTTTTCATCGGCAGGGACTGGGAAACTGGTCAGAATTGAAGGAATGATGGATGGTGCTAAATACAGGGAAGTTCTTGTGGGAAACCTGTTTCAGTTTTCCAGAGATTTGAGACTGGGACAGAGGTTCACCTTCCAGCAGGACAATGACTCTAAGCATACTGCTAAACCAACACTCGAGTGGTTTAAGGGGATACATTTAAATGCCTTGGAATGGCCTAGTCAAAGCCCAGACCTATTTTAATTCCATGTTGTAAGGCAACAATATAGGAAAAATGTCAAGGGGGGTGAATACTTTCGCAAGCCACTGAAAGGTCCCACAGTTGACAGTGAATGTCAGAGCAAAAACCAAGTCATGAGGTCGAAGGAATTCTCCATAGAGCGCAGAGAGACAGGATTGTGTTGAGGCACAGATCTGGGGAATGGTACCGAAACATTTCTTGCAGCATTGAAGGTCCCCAAGAACCGCCATCATTTTTAGTTTGGAACCACCACGACTCTTGATAGAGCTGGTTGCCTGGCCAAACTGAGGAATCGGCGTAGAAGGTCCACTCAGTAAAAGGCACATGACAACCCGCTGGGAATTGGCCAAAAGACACCTTAAGACACCTCAGAACAACACAAACAAGACTCTCTGGTCTGATGAAACCACGATTGAACTCTTTGACCTGAATGCCAAGCGTTATGTTTGAAGGAAACCTGTCACCATCCCCACGATGAAGCATGGTGGTGGCAGCGTCATGCTGTGGGGATGTTTTTCAGCGGCAGGGACTAGGAGACTAGTCAGGATTGAGGGAAAGAGGAACGGAGCAAAGTACAGAGAGATCCTTGATGAACACCTGCTCCAGACCTCCGATCGGGGCGAAGGTTCACCTTCCAATAGGGCAAGACCCTAAGCACACAGCCAAGACAATGCAGGAATGGCTTCCGGACAAGTCTCTGAATGTCCTTGAGTAGAACCCGATCAAACATCTATGGAGACCTGAAAAGGTCTTTGTAGCGACGCTCCTCATCCAACCTGACAGAGCATGAGAGAATCCGCAGAAAATAATGAGAGAAACTCCCCAAATACAGGCGTGCCAAGCTTGTAGCATCATACCCAAGAAGACTCAACGCTGTAATCGCTGCCGAAGGAGCTTCAACAAAGTACTGAGAAAAGGGTCTGAATACTTATTTCATTTTTTTATTACATTTGCCAAAAATTCTACATAAACTGTTTTGCTTTGTCATTTGGGGGTCGGTTGATGAGGGGGAAAAAACGCCATAATACATTATAGAACAAGGCTGTAACGTAATAAAATGTGGAAAAGTCAAGGGGTCTGAATATTTTCCGAATGCCATAATGTATATTGGCAAGGATGTGCATATAGGGGGGAAATGTAGAGAAAAAAAAGAATGTTTTTTTAAAGATGAGACATGTCAGGCAAGTTGAGAGCTTCCACATGACTCAAGAGAGCGGTTAGCTGAGGCTCAAAATCACTTAGCCGCCAAGCATTTCCATTTTACACATACTTGATTTGGCAAAAACGACATAGCACATTAAATCACTAGGATGTTTTTTTTTTGGACAGACATAGGGAATAGGTTGCCATTTGGGACCCAGATCCAGTCTATCACCACTGTAGTTACATTAATGTCCCCAGAATAGAAGGACACATTCTAATGCCTCCATGTCATCATCACTCTCGGCAACACAAAACATTCCATTTTCAACGGCTCTGGTCCTTCACTTCCTGACATAGACCTAGGTTGAAGACAATGATATTTCTTCAACCTACACATAAGCACTATGTAGCTAGAAATCAGAGTTCAGAGCTTAGCCTCAACAGATATATTTGTCGGCTTTTATAAGAAACAGCAACGGAACACCAACACATTTACTCTGGTTAAAGCTTACAAGGCTCTGTAATTAGTGGAATGACTCATGACATTTATGAAAGTACATTACGTGAATGGTTTAAAAAAAAACATTTTATTACCCCTAACGGTTGCAATCTTGCAAGGTAATCACCAGAAATGGTTCCAAGCTTGGCTTCGATCCAATAAAAACTAGCAGCTAGAGGGCCACATTAAAACACCAGCCCTCCCTACCTGTTAGTATGAAAGTCCTCCCTACCTGTTAGTGTGCCAGTCCTCCCTACCTGTTATTGGGACAGTCCTCCATACCTGTTATTGGGACAGTCCTCCCTACCTGTTATTGGGACAGTCCTCCCTACCTGTTATTGGGACAGTCCTCCCTACCTGTTATTGGGACAGTCCTCCCTACCTGTTATTGGGACAGTCCTCCATACCTGTTATTGGGACAGTCCTCCCTACCTGTTATTGGGACAGTCCTCCATACCTGTTATTGGGACAGTCCTCCCTACCTGTTATTGGGACAGTACTCCATACATGTTATTGGGACAGTCCTCCCTACCTGTTATTGGGACAGTCCTCCCTACCTGTTATTGGGACAGTACTCCATACCTGTTATTGGGACAGTCCTCCCTACCTGTTATTGGGACAGTCCTCCCTACCTGTTATTGGGACAGTCCTCCCTAACTGTTAGTTTGACAGTCCTCCCTATCTGTTAGTGTGACAGTCCTCCCTACCTGTTAGTGACAGTCCTCCCTACCTGTTAGTGTGACAGTCCTCCCTACCTGTTAGTGACAGTCACTACCTGTTAGTGTGACAGTCCTCCCTACCTGTTAGTGTGACAGTCACTACCTGTTAGTGTGACAGTCCTCCCTACCTGTTAGTGTGACAGTCCTCCCTACCTGTTAGTGTGACAGTCCTCCCTACCTGTTAGTGTGACAGTCACTACCTGTTAGTGTGACAGTCCTCCCTACCTGTTAGTGTGACAGTCCTCCCTACCTGTTAGTGTGACAGTCCTCCCTACCTGTTAGTGTGACAGTCCTCCCTACTTGTTAGTGTGACAGTCCTCCCTACTTGTTAGTGTGACAGTCCTCCCTACCTGTTAGTGTGACAGTCCTCCCTACCTGTTAGTCTGACAGTCCTCCCTACTTGTTAGTGTGACAGTCCTCCCTACCTGTTAGTGTGACAGTCCTCCCTACCTGTTAGTCTGACAGTCCTCCCTACCTGTTAGTGTGACAGTCCTCCCTACCTGTTAGTGTGACAGTCCTCCCTACCGGTTAGTGTGACAGTCCTCCCTACCGGTTAGTGTGACAGTCCTCCCTACCTGTTAGTGTGACAGTCCTCCCTACATGTTAGTGTGACAGTCCTCCCTACCGGTTAGTGTGACAGTCCTCCCTACCTGTTAGTGTGACAGTCCTCCCTACCTGTTAGTGCGACAGTCCTCCCTACCTGTTAGTGTGACAGTCCTCCCTACTTGTTAGTGTGACGGTCCTCCCTACTTGTTAGTGTGACAGTCCTCCCTACCTGTTAGTGTGACAGTCCTCCCTACCTGTTAGTCTGACAGTCCTCCCTACTTGTTAGTGTGACAGTCCTCCCTACCTGTTCGTGTGACAGTCCTCCCTACTTGTTAGTGTGACAGTCCTCCCTACCTGTTAGTGTGACAGTCCTCCCTACCTGTTAGTCTGACAGTCCTCCCTACTTGTTAGTGTGACAGTCCTCCCTACCTGTTAGTGTGACAGTCCTCCCTACCTGTTAGTGTGACAGTCCTCCCTACCTGTTAGTGTGACAGTCCTCCCTACCGGTTAGTGTGACAGTCCTCCCTACCGGTTAGTGTGACAGTCCTCCCTACCTGTTAGTGTGACAGTCCTCCCTACCGGTTAGTGTGACAGTCCTCCCTACCTGTTAGTGTGACAGTCCTCCCTACATGTTATTGTGACAGTCCTCCCTACCTGTTAGTGTGAGACAGCTCAGCCAAGATGTGACTTCAACAGGGTTCCCAACTCAGCTAGGAAATAGTAAGACTACTGTCACTGAGTTAGTACAGAACCAGAACATGACAAATTACTGTCACTGCAGCATCACACAGCCTTGAAGCCCAATAAAGAGGGTAGTGTGAACGGCCAAGTTCATTGCTGGGGTCAAGCTTTCTGCCATCCAGGACCTACATACTAGGCAATGCCAGAAGAAGGCACTAAAAAATTGGTCAAAAACTCCAGCCACCCAACTCAAAGACTGTTCTCGTTGCTACCGCACGGCAAGCGATACCAGAGCACCAAGTCTAAGTGCAATAGGCTCCTTAACAGCTCAACCCCCCAAGCCATAAGACTGCTGAACAATTAATCAAACGGCCACCCGGACTATTTACATTGATTTATTTGAAGAAAAAAAGCTTGTATTTTTTGGGAAAAATGTTTTATTAACCTTAATATAACTTGGCAAGTCAGTTAAGAACAAATTCTTATTTACACTGACGGTCTACAAAAGGCAAAGGGTCTCCTGTGGGAACGGGGTTGACGCTACACAGGAGTTCCTATTCATCTGTTGTAGCAGGAAAGAGACATCAGACCACAGGGAAGATAACCTGTACTGTTCTCTCCCCTGGTCCTCTACGCAGCCTGAAAGATAACCTGTGCTGTTCTCACCCCTGGTTCTCTACGCAGCCTGAAAGATAAACTGTACTGTTCTCTCCCCTGGTCCTCTACGCAGCCTGAAAGATAACCTGTACTGTTCTCTCCCCTGGTCCTCTACGCAGCCTGAAAGATAAATTGTACTGTTCTCTCCCCTGGTCCTCTACGCAGCCTGAAAGATAACCTGTACTGTTCTCTCCCATGGTCCTCTACGCAGCCTGAAAGATAACCTGTACTGTTCTCTCCCCTGGTCCTCTACGCAGCCTGAAGGATAACCTGTACTGTTCTCTCCCCTGGTTCTCTACGCAGCCTGAAAGATAACCTGTACTGTTTTCTCCCCTGGTTCTCTACGCAGCCTGAAAGATAACCTGTACTGTTCTCTCCCCTGGTCCTCTACGCAGCCTGGAAGATAACCTGTACTGTTCTCTCCCCTGGTCCTCTACGCAGCCTGAAAGAACACGTTCCATGGGACTTTGCTAACTTTAAAAGTCAAGGCATGGGGTGTAGAAAATATGTCTAAGGAAATATGTAAAATATGTTTCCTATTTCCGCCCATGATTGAGACTGTGTCCCACATGGCATTCCCTATATAGTGCAATACTTTTGTCCAGGGCCCTGCACTATCTAGGTGTTAGGGTGCCATTTGAGACAGAGCCCGAGTTTATTTTTTAGAGGATATTCAGACCCACTGTCTCGCTGAACAGTACTTCCTTTGCAGTGTGAGAGATAGAACATGTTGGGCTTGGAGGTTGACATTCCGATGGAAAGGAATGCAACAAGCAGCCCAGTCCTAGACAGCTGGGTCTAGGTGAGGCTAAGAGCTAGGAGACAGCTGGGTCTAGGTGGGGCTGAGGGCCAGGAGACAGCTGGGTCTAGGTGAGGCTAAGGGCTAGGAGACAGCTGGGTCAATGTGAGAATGAGGGCCAGAAGACAGATGGGTCTAGGTGAGGCTAAGGGCTAGGAGACAGCTGGGTCTAGGTGAGGCTATTAGCTAGGAGACATATGGGTCTAGGTGAGGCTGAAGGCCAGGAGACAGCTCGGTCTAGATGAGGCTAAGGGCTAGGAGACAGCTGGGTCTAGGTGAGACTGAGGGTCAGGAGACAGTTGGGTCTAGGTGAGACTGAGGGTCAGGAGAGCTGGGTCTAGGTGAGACTGAGGGTCAGGAGAGAGCTGGATATATGTTAGGCTGAGGACTAGGGAGAGGAAGACAGCTGGGTCTTGGTGAGGCTGAGGGCTAGGGAGAGGAAGGCATCTCTATCCATCTATAATAACCTGTCACTACACTCCCAGACACCAGGCATCTCTATCCATCTATAATAACCTGTCACTACACTCCCAGACACCAGGCATCTCTATCCATCTATAATAACCTGTCACTACACTCCCAGACACCAGGCATCTCTATCCATCTATAATAACCTGTCACTACACTCCCAGAGACCAGGTATCTCTATCCATCTATAATAACCTGTCACTACACTCCCAGACACCAGGCATCTCTATCCATCTATAATAACCTGTCACTCCCAGACACCAGGCATCTCTATCCATCTATAATAACCTGTCACTACACTCCCAAACACCAGGCATCTCTATCCATCTATAATAACCTGTCACTACACTCCCAGACACCAGGCATCTCTATTCATCTATAATAACCTGTCACTCCCAGACACCAGGCATCTCTATCCATCTATAATAACCTGTCACTACACTCCCAGACACCAGGCATCTCTATCCATCTATAATAACCTGTCACTACACTCCCAGAGACCAGGCATCTCTATCCATCTATAATAACCTGTCACTACACTCCCAGACACCAGGCATCTCAATCCATATATAATAACCTGTCACTACACTCCCAGACACCAGGCATCTCTATCCATCTATAATAACCTGTCACTCCCAGACACCAGGCATCTCTATCCATCTATAATAACCTGTCACTACACTCCCAGAGACCAGGCATCTCTATCCATCTATAATAACCTGTGACTACACTCCCAGACACCAGGCATCTCTATCCATCTATAATAACCTGTCACTACACTCCCAGACACCAGGCATCTCTATCCATCTATAATAACCTGTCACTCCCAGACACCAGGCATCTCTATCCATCTATAATAACCTGTCACTCCCAGACACCAGGCATCTCTATCCATCTATAATAACCTGTCACTACACTCCCAGACACCAGGCATCTCTATCCATCTATAATAACCTGTCACTACACTCCCAGACACCAGGCATCTCTATTCATCTATAATAACCTGTCACTACACTCCCAGACAACAGGCATCTCTATCCATCTATAATAACCTGTCACTCCCAGACACCAGGCATCTCTATCCATCTATAATAACCTGTCACTACACTCCCAGACACCAGGCATCTCTATTCATCTATAATAACCTGTCACTACACTCCCAGACACCAGGCATCTCTATCCATCTATAATAACCTGTCACTACACTCCCAGACAACAGGCATCTCTATCCATCTATAATAACCTGTCACTACACTCCCAGACACCAGGCATCTCTATCCATCTATAATAACCTGTCACTACACTCCCAGACACCAGGCATCTCTATCCATCTATAATAACCTGTCACTCCCAGACACCAGGCATCTCTATCCATCTATAATAACCTGTCACTACACTCCCAGACACCAGGCATCTCTATCCATCTATAATAACCTGTCACTCCCAGACACCAGGCATCTCTATCCATCTATAATAACCTGTCACTACACTCCCAGACACCAGGCATCTCTATCCATCTATAATAACCTGTCACTCCCAGACACCAGGCATCTCTATCCATATATAATAACCTAAGCGGAAATGTGTACATGAGCATAGGAACACACACACGAGCACATGCACACACACACACACACACACACACACCGACACGTACACACACACACACACACACACACACACACACACACACACACACACACACACACACACACACACACACACACACACACACACACACACACACACGCATAGAAAAACACCACACAAGCAACGGTGGTACTATGAGCATGGATAAGTGCTCTCTCACAATATTCTTCAAATCATGTCAGCTTCTCCCTGGACAAACACAGGGAATCAGGGATGCTCAGCTTCTCCCAGTACAAACACAGGGAACTAGGGGATGCTCAGCTTCTCCCTGTACAAACACAGGGAACTAGGGGATGCTCAGCTTCTCCCTGGACAAACACAGGGAACTAGGGGATGCTCAGCTTCTCCCTGGACAAACACAGGGAATCAGGGGATGCTCAGCTTCTCCCTGGACAAACACAGGGAACTAGGGGATGCTCAGCTTCTCCCTGTACAAACACAGGGAACTAGGGGATGCTCAGCTTCTCCCTGTACAAACACAGGGAATCAGGGGATGCTCAGCTTCTCCCTGGACAAACACGGGGAATCAGGGGATGCTCAGCTTCTCCCTGTACAAACACGGGGAATCAGGGGATGCTCAGCTTCTCCCTGTACAAACACGGGGAATCAGGGGATGCTCAGCTTTTACATGTCAGATCCTATCTCTCTTACTGGAAGCTGGTGTCTCTCACTTTCTCTTCTGCAGTAAAAGGAATGAATGACTATGGAGCGGAACTGTTGAGTTTCATGGTACTACCTACCCTACAACAAGAACATCTGTATGTATCCCAAATAGCATCCTGTTCCCTTCATAGTGCACTGCTTTGGACCGGAACCCTGAGGGTGCCAGGAAAGGCAGAGATCACAGTGAAATAGCTACTTGACTGTGCTACCTCGATGAGGAGGAGAGGAGAATAAGGAGGAGAGGGGGGTGAGGAGAGATAGACGGTTTCCTTAAGGAGCTTACTGACAGAGAGAAAGAGAGAGTGAGAGAGTGAGAGAGAGAGAGCGAGAGAGAAAGAGAGAGCGAGAGAAAGAGAGAGCGAGAGAGAAAGCGAGAGAGCGAGAGAGAGAGCGAGAGAAAGAGAGAGCGAGAGACAGAGAGCGAGAGAGAAAGCGAGAGAAAGAGAGAGCGAGAGACAGAGAGAAAGACAGGGAGACGAAGGATAGGGCGGGTATATCAACATTGACTACTGCTGCGACCAGCAAACGTCAAAAATAGGAAATTAATCCTTTAAAATCGCTAACTTTTTTCATACTTATGCACTGTGAAACACAGTGTATAATCCCTATGCATCAGTGAGAGCTGTCAGACTGCAGAAAACAGCCCCCCCCCACCCACCCACCCCCCACCCCATCGTTCCAAGTCATGTCTGACTTGGAGTCCATCATAAGATCAATGGAGGAGCAGTCAACAGATGCAGACACGTTCTGTGCGCCACTGCAAAGCAACGAACTGACACTATTTATCCGGTCCTGATTTCAAGTAGTGCTTTGTGGTCGAGTCCAGTGTTACTGCACAAACACATCCTTGACGTGGCCTGAACAAAGACGTTCAGCTCATTAGTAGCTTGATGATCACTCAGCCTCTCAAGCCACGCAGAGATGAGAACTCCTCCCTCTCGGGGACAATCAGCATGACCGTCTGGGGACATCAGATATACGAGGGCCCCTTCCACCTTTCTGAAGATGTTCACACCATCGACAGAGCATCAAATGTGTAGCTCTGACACTCAATCAATTCAGAGAGGAACGTAGGAATCGGTTGTTTTTGGTCAACAAAATGGCAGCGAACAGGCTTCAGCAAAACACACACTGATCTGACGTTCAGCAGCAGCAGTTCTTCATTTTAAATGTCTGTTGACATGTTTCATGTCTGCACATGTTATTCAGATTCCCATTTCACACAGATTCTCTCAGCTGTGCCTCAAGGGGTACGAGTCTTGGCTAATCAGTCCATACATTTATAACTAGCCCCAGGCTCTAGAGACAACGAAACATGTAAACAGCACATCAGGTCAGTTAGAGGACAGTCTCAGTGTAGTGTGAAGTCTCTAGTACA
>NC_088243.1:87038741-87041241 GCF_036934945.1 Oncorhynchus masou masou
TTCAGTGTTGGGTGTGAATCAGCTTCAGTGTTGGGTGTGAATCAGCTTCAGTGTTGGGTGTGAATTAGCTTCAGTGTTGGGTGTGAATCATCTTCAGTGTTGGGTGTGAATCAGCTTCAGTGTTGGGTGTGAATCAGCTTCAGTGTTGGGTCTGAATTAGCTTCAGTGTTGGGTGTGAATTAGCTTCAGTGTTGGGTGTGAATCAGCTTCAGTGTTGGGTGTGAATCAGCTTCAGTGTTGGGTGTGAATCAGCTTCAGTGTTGGGTGTGAATCAGCTTCAGTGTTGGGTGTGAATTAGCTTCAGTGTTGGGTGTGAATCATCTTCAGTGTTGGGTGTGAATCAGCTTCAGTGTTGGGTGTGAATCAGCTTCAGTGTTGGGTGTGAATCAGCTTCAGTGTTGGGTGTGAATCAGCTTCAGTGTTGGGTGTGAATCAGCTTCAGTGTTGGGTGTGAATCAGCTTCAGTGTTGGGTGTGAATCAGCTTCAGTGTTGGGTGTGAATCAGCTTCAGTGTTGGGTGTGAATCAGGTTCAGTGTTGGGTGTGAATCAGCTTCAGTGTTGGGTGTGAATTAGCTTCAGTGTTGGGTGTGAATCAGCTTCAGTGTTGGGTGTGAATTAGCTTCAGTGTTGGGTGTGAATTAGCTTCAGTGTTGGGTGTGAATCAGCTTCTGTGTTGGGTGTGAATCAGCTTCAGTGTTGGGTGTGAATCAGCTTCAATGTCACTCCGACTAACAAACATACGGAGGCTGTAAACAAAGTGCCGTGTCACTATGACAACAACAAACATACGGAGGCTGTAAACAAAGTGCCGTGTCACTATGACAACAACAAACATACGGAGGCTGTAAACAAAGTGCCGTGTCACTATGACAACAACAAACATACGGAGGCTGTAAACAAAGTGCCGTGTCACTATGACAACAACAAACATACGGAGGCTGTAAACAAAGTGCCGTGTCACTATGACAACAACAAACATACGGAGGCTGTAAACAAAGTGCCGTGTCACTATGACAACAACAAACATACGGAGGCTGTAAACAAAGTGCCGTGTCACTCCGACAATAACAATCAATCCAATAATCAGACTTTCAAAGTCCTTATTTATTAAATGTACAATCAAACTCAGAAAGCTTCCCTTGATTTATCCTCATGGAAGAAAAAAAAACATATTTAAAAAATAAAAAGTTAATTAAATGTCCAAAACCCACATTGTATATCCTGTCCACCCTCTGAATACGTTATGTTATGTTATATTTGCACAATATAGTTTAAAGAAATTGATTATTTTAATATTTTATTTATTTATTGATACTTTATTACATGTGACTGTTTAAATCTCAATTGGGATACTTTTTCTACTGAGTTCTGTTGTATGGGGGGGGATATATAGTGTTTTGCCACAAAACATGATTATTTGTATTTTTTAGCTTGCAATATTTCAAACAATTTCATGTCTGTCTTTTCTCTAGCCCATGTCATGGCAAAATCTTTTTCACAATATGTGTTTTTAATTAACGTCAATTCACCAACATTTCTGAAAATGGATATTATGTTTTTTGCCAAAACAACACTTCAAATACAGTTTGTTGATGTGTACAGTTAGTGTGTGATCTGTGTGTTAGAGAGAAGGGGGGGCCTCACCTTGAGTTTGTCGAAGCGTTCGCTGAGAGAGGAGACCTGATGTTCTCTGTGTCGTCCCACCAGCTTACACAGGGCACATATCAGCTGGTCATCCACGATGCAGTACATATTAACCTTCTCATTCTCATGCTCCAGACAGGTGAGGCCTCTCATGTGGGCGTCATGTACCGGCTCCACCAACCGGTGACTGGTAAACGGCTTCTTATTGGGGTGCGTGGCACGTAGACACCTGTCACAGTACGACACCTCGCAGGTCACGCACGTCTTGACTGCCTCGCGCGGCGGGTCCTGCTCACAGAACTGGCAGCTGATACGGTGCTCCAGAGACATGGTGGCAGTGTGCTGATGAGAGGAGGGCTGGGCCGGGCTGGAGCGGGCGCTGTGGCTGCCGGAGCTTCCTCCTCCGCTGCTGCTATAGGGCCTGTGGCCTCCGGAGAGACCTGGGGCACGACGGCTCTCACTGGGGGAGTTAGGGCCGCTGACGGAGGCCTTCTGGAAACGGTGGATGATGTTCTGCAGGGTCACATTGCGCTTCAGGCCCTCCAGGCCGCGGTGGTTCAGCGTGATGACGTAACGGCAGGTGGGGCACTGGAAGGCGGAGATGGACTCCAGAGGTTTGTTGGACGAGCAGTGGGAGACTAGGATGCGGTGGGCACAGTTGAAACACAGGCTGTGGGCGCAGGGTAAGAGCAGGGGATCTTCAAACAACTCCAGGCAGATTGGGCAGGTGAGCTCGGACTCCAGTGTTTCCATCTTCAGCAGAACCAATCTAGAGGCGACATCAAATCCCACGGAAGCTGGTCTGTCACCTGAAAGAGGAAAGAGGAGAACAGAAACAGAGGATTGACTATGAGT
>NC_088243.1:87046241-87148741 GCF_036934945.1 Oncorhynchus masou masou
ACATCAGCGCCACAGGTAACTTCCACAAAACTGTGCCATCAGAGCAGCATTTATTTTATCTTGTGTCCTTTACCATTTGTCCATTGTAAAAACACTGTATATATATAATATGACATTTGTAATGTCTTTATTGTTTTGAAACGTCTGTATGTGTGATGTCTACTGTTAATTTCACTTTATATATTATCTACCTTACTTGCTTTGGCAATGTTAACACATGTTTCCCATGCCAATAAAGCCCTTGAATTGAATTGAATTGAGAGAGAGAAAAATAGAGAGACAGAGAGAGAGAGAGAGAGAGAAGAGAGAGCGAGAGAGAAAGAGAGAAAGAGAAAAGGAGAGAGAGAAAAGGAGAGAAAGAGACAGAGAGAGAGAGAGAGAGAGAGAGAGAGAAAGGGGGAGAGAAAAAAGGAGAGAGAGAAAAGGAGAGAGAGAGAGAGAGAGATAGAGAGAGAAAGGGCTGCTCCGTCTCCCAAAACACTCTACATCTCCAGGCCTACATTTAACAGAGTCTGTTGGCTGGACAGATTATAATGTTTCTGCATTGATGGATTCCACTGGGTCCTGAACATGAAAAGGCACAAATCACCTCAGCCAGGCAGGGAAGACGGGTCCTCAGCACCTCTCTCTACCCCTGGCTAACACCTCACAGGCAGGGAAGACGGGTCCTCAGCACCTCTCTCTACCCCTGGCTAACACCTCACAGGCAGGCAGGTCCACAGTCCTCATCTCCTCTCCTCCCCCCCAACCCTCCCTCTCTCCCCCCCTGCATCTCACTACAGACCCTGGTTCGACAAACGGCCGTGATTGGGGGCCCAGCGTCGTTAGATTTTGGCCGGGGCAGGCCGTCATTGTAAATAAGATTTTGTTCTGAACTGACTTGCATTTCCCTTAAGAGTTTTCACGCATGCATGAAAGTCCCATCCCCCAATTCCCGCTCACTGCTCTTGCAAGCCCACAGGACTCTATATTGATTGGACCTAGGCCACTGTCATCAGAGTTTACAGTCTTCACATAGGCCCATTACATTGAGGACCACATTGGAAACATTCTCTTATTTCACTGGTGTTCAATGTTCATTTGTATATTTGATGGCAACTGACACCATTGTCCACTATGGAAGCTCTTCAAATGAAAATAGCACATACAAAGAGAGGAACGGTCACAAGAGAGAACAGAGTCTTGAAGATGTCATTCTGCAACAACAAAGACTCAAACCCCACAGACATGGCAACATAGAATGGTCTCAAACCTGTGTCTACAGTCACCACTATAGCTGTTAAGAGAGAACAAACAGATCTGAGACCAGGATAATGTCACCCCCCCTTTTGACATTGAACCAGTTTCAAAGCTAACATGATTTAAGCTCCAGCTAACTGATTGTGAAGGTCTGGCTTGCTACCGTTCCACTACAAATTAATCACTGGAAAAATAAACAAAAATCCTAGACCCGTAACCAATCATGCAGATAATATGCTGCTGGATAACACACGAGGGCCTGTCTGTCCTTCACATTCACCTTGGGGCTGGGATTTATCAGCCTCTTTATTTGGTCGTTATCAGGTAGGTTGGCTTTATGTTAGTGGGCAGAACTCACAGGCAGCACCTAGGCGGCATCCCAAATAGCAACCTATTCCCAATAGTGTGCACTACTTTTGACCAGAGCCCTATGGGTACGGTGCACTATATAAGGAATAGGATGCCATTGGAGACACAATAATAATAACATCAAATCTAATTGTATTAGTCACATGCGCCCGAATACAACTGGTGTAGACCTAACAGTGAAATACTTACTTACGAGCCCCTAACCAACAATGCAGTTAAAAAAAAAAAATATGTAACAAGTAATTAAAGAGCAGCAGTAAAATAACAATAGCGAAACTATATACAGGGGGTATCGAGTCAATGTGGAGACTATATACAGGGGGTATGGAGTCAATGTGGAGACTATATACAGGGGGTATCGAGTCAATGTGGAGACTATATACAGGGGGTATCGAGTCAGTGTGGAGACTATATACAGGGGGTATCGAGTCAATGTGGAGACTATATACAGGGGGTATCGAGTCAATGTGGAGACTATATACAGGGGTATCGAGTCAATGTGGAGACTATATACAGGGGGTATCGAGTCAATGTGGAGACTATATACAGGGGGTATCGAGTCAATGTGGAGACTATATACAGGGGGTATCGAGTCAATGTGGAGACTATACACAGGGGGTATCAAGTCAATGTGGAGACTATATACAGGGGGTATCGAGTCAATGTGGAGACTATATACAGGGGTATCGAGTCAATGTGGAGACTATACACAGGGGGTATCGAGTCAATGTGGAGACTATATACAGGGGTATCGAGTCAATGTGGAGACTATATACAGGGGGTATCGAGTCAATGTGGAGACTATATACAGGGGGTACTGGTACAGAGTCAATGTGGAGGCTATATACAGGGGGTACCGGTACAGAGTCAATGTGGAGGCTATATACAGGGGGTATCGAGTCAACGTGGAGACTATATACAGGGGGTATCGAGTCAATGTGGAGACTATATACAGGGGGTATTGAGTCAATGTGGAGACTATATACAGGGGGTATCGAGTCAATGTGGAGACTATATACAGGGGGTATCGAGTAGATGTGGAGGCTATATACAGGGGGTACTGGTACAGAGTCAATGTGGAGGCTATATACAGGGGGTACCGGTACAGAGTCAATGTGGAGGCTATATACAGGGGGGTACCGGTACAGAGTCAATGTGGAGGCTATATACAGGGGGTACCAGTACAGAGTCAATGTGGAGGCTATATACAGGGGGATACCTGTACAGAGTCAATGTGGAGGCTATATACAGCGGGTACCAGTACAGAGTCAATGTGGAGGCTATATACAGGGGGTACTGGTACAGAGTCAATGTGCAGGGGCACCGGTTAGTTGAGGTAATATGTACATGTAGGTAGAGTTATTAAAGTGACTATGCATAGATGATAACAACAGAGAGTAGCAGCGGTGTAAAAGGGGGGCAATGTGAATAGTCTGGGTAGCCATTTGATTAGATGTTCAGGAGTCTTATGGCTTGGGGGGGTAGAAGCTGTTTAGAAGCCTCTTGGACCTAGACTAGGCGCTCCGGTACCGCTTGCCGTGCGGTAGCAGAGAGAACAGTCTATGACTTGGGTGGCTGGAGGCTTTGACAATTTTTAGGGCCTTCCTCTGACATCGCCTGGTATAGAGGTCCTGGATGTCAGGAAGCTTGGCCCCGGGGATGTACTGGGCCGTTTGCATTATCCTCTGTCGTGCCTTGTGGTCGGAGGTCGAGCAGGCAGTGATGCAACCAGTCAGGAAAATCTTGATGGTGCAGCTGTAGATCCTTTTGAGGATCTGAGGACCCATGCCAAATCTTTTCAGTCTCATGAGGGGGAATAGTTTTTTTTCGTGCCCTCTTCACGACTGTCTTGGTGTGCTTGGACCATGTTAGTTTGTTGGTGATGTGGATGCCAAGGAACTTGAAGCTCAACCTGCTCCACTACAGCCCAGTTGATGAGAATGGGGGCGTGCTCGGTCCTCTTTTTTTCCTGTAGTCCACAATCATCTTCTTTGTCTCGATCATGTTGAGGGAGAGGTTGTTGTCCTGGCACCACATGGCCAGGTCTCTGACCTCCTCTCGTCGTTGATCAGGCCTACCACTGTTGTGTCATCGGCAAACTTAATGATGGTGTTGGAGTCGTGCCTGGCCGTGCAGTCATGAGTGAACAGGGAGTACAGGAGGGGACTGAGCACGCACCCCTGAGGGGCCCCTGTGTTGAGGATATGCTGTGAATATGTTGTTACCTACCCCTACCACCTGGGGGAGGCCCGTCAGGAAGTCCAGGATCCAGTTGAAGAGCGAGGTGTTTAGTCCCAGGGTCTTTAGCTTATTGATGAGCTTTGAGGGCAGTATGGCGTTGAACACTGAGCTGTTGTCAATGAATAGCATTCTCACATAGGTCTGTTGGTCAGCGCATGCTTACAGTACACGTCCTGGTAATCCACCTGGCCCTGCTGCCTTGTGAATGTTGACCTGTTTAAAAGGTCTTACTCACATCGGCTGCGGAGAGCGTGATCACTCAGTCTTCCGGAACAGCTGGTGCTCTCATGCATGTTTCAGTGTTATTTGCCTCGAAGCGAGCATAGTAGTTTAGCTCGTCTGGTAGGCTCGTGTCACTGGGCAGCTCTCGGCTGTGCTTCCCTTTGTAGTCTGTAATGGTTTGCAAGACCTGCCACATCCGAAGAGCGTCTGAGCCGATGTAGTAAGATTTGATCTTAGTCCTGTATTGACTCCTTGCCTGTTTGATGGTTCGTTCGAGGGCATAGAGGGATTTCTTATAAGAGTCCGGGTTAGCTTGAAAGCGGCATATCTACCCTTTAGCTCAGTCCGGATGTTGCCTGTAATCCATAGCTTCTGATTGGTGTATGTATGTACGGTCACTGTGGGGACGACATCATTGATGCCCTTATTGATGAAGCCAGTGACTGATGTGGTGTACTCCTCAATGCCATCGGGGGAATCCCGGAACATATTCCAGTCTATGCTAGCAAAACAGTCTTGTAGTTTAGCATCTGCTTCCTCTGACCACTTTTTTTATAGACCAAGTCACTGGTGCTTCCTACTTTAATTTTTCTTTGATTGTAAGAATCAGGAGGATGGAATAATGGTCAGATTTGCCAAATGGAGGGTGAGGGAGAGCTTTGTATCTCTGTGATTGGAGTAAAGTTGGTCCAGAGTTTTTCTCTTCCACTTGTACATTTAACATGTTGATAGAAATGTGGTAAAACGGTTTTAAGTTTCCCTCTGCATTAAAGTCCCTAGCTACTAAGAGCGCTCCGTCTTGAGTGAGCGTTTTCTGGTTTGCTGTATTGTGGAATACAGCTGTCTTAGTGCCAGCATCTGACTTGCACCATTTTCATAAGGATAAGCATCCACGAGCCAGAGATGAGGAGGGTAGAGGAGGGGGAGGGAGGAAAGGTGACCTCTGCGCTCTCTGTGCTGCTGCTCCAGGTAAGAAGGAATAGCACATAATAGGAAGACATCGCCTTCCTACTGTAGATGGACAGATTGACTTAATAATTGTAAGATATTGGGCAATAACTCAACCAAAGGGCAAAATGACACGTTGGTTTCCTTATGTATGGACAAGGTAGTACCGCAGTCCATGCTTTGGTTTCATGTCCCTGACACTGATTCCAAATGCTAACGATTTAACAAATCCCATTGAAGTCAAGGTACCAATGTCAGGATTTTGTTTGCGAATCGTCCCCAAATCATCCGAAAGTATGTCAAAATTGATTGTGAAAGTCAAAGTCACTTATTGATGATTTGAACATGTCCATAGACTGCTTACAGAGTAACCATTCAGTCAATTGGGACGGCAGGGTAGCCTAGTGGTTGGAGCGTTGGACTAGCAACCCGAAGGTTGCAAGTTCAAACCCTCCGAGCTGACAAAGTATACATCTGTCATTCTGCCCCTGAACAAGGCAGTTAACCCACTGTTCCTAGGCTGTCATTGAAAATAAGAATTTGTTTTTAACTGACTTGCCTATTTAAATAAATATAAACAAACAAATAAATAAATGTGGTAATTTGGGTGTGCTATCCCTTTATCAATATGTTCACTAAACAAGAATGATGCTAAATCTCTTCCACTGACAGTTGTTTCTCTATAGGACTGGTGAGGAGTGGCCCTCCCACAATGGTCAGATTGACACGAACAGTGATTCATTTGGCAGACATGTTTCATTTGATGGGAATTTGTTTTTCATTGCTTAACGGTGCGAGAAATGTGTGTACGGACGCCACATAGCTACAAATTATGAGACATACGCATAAGCATTAACACTGAATAAACGGCCTCAGTATCCGTTATCCCCACTTGGGAGAATGAAACTAAGAAGACGAGGAAACCAGACAGTTTGGGAGAACACAGAAATAAAAACAGACTAATAAAAAATAAAAAAAACAGTCTCCATCCCAAATCCTCCTTATTATCTATACAGTGAATTATTTTGGACCAGAGTCCTATAGACCTGGTAAAAGGTAGTGTTTTATTTTTATTTTTTATTTTATTTTACCTTTATTTAACTAGGCAAGTCAGTTAAGAACAAATTCTTATTTTCAATGACGGCCTAGGAACAGTGGGTTAACTGCCTGTTCAGGGCGCAAAACAACAGCTTTGTACCTTGTCAGCTAGGGGGCTTGAACTCACGACCTTCCGGTTACTTGTCAAACACTCTAACCACTAGGCTACCTTGGCATTTGACACACTGTATTAATATCTTGTTGAGGTGAAAGGTCATCATAAGGCTCTGCTTTCTGTTGGGGTACAGAAGCCCAGAGAACAGATTCAGCAGGTTCAGTCTCCATTTGTGACTATCTTCTTATGTTGATTACTGCAGGACGTAACGTTTATAGTACAGACAGGCTTTTTTTTCAGCAGAATCAGACGGTGAAAAGAAATAAATGAATATTTCAGATGACTCATTGAGCATGTTTGATCAGAGGGAGTGTCCCAAATGGCACCCTATTCACTACATAGTGCACTACTAGTGGCCAGAGCTGCTATGAGCCCGAGTCCAAACTATATAGGAAATAGGGGGCATTTGAGCATACAATAGTCGGCTGGTGTTTCCAGAATCCACTTATAAAACTACATGGCTACATATTTTAAATAACAAACTAGCTAAAGATTTGGACTAAATCAAATATATTTGCCCTACTGGTTCACTGTCCTACAGCTCAATAAGGACATAACCTCCCAGTTAAACTACTGGTTTTACTGTCCTACAGCTCAATGAGTATATAAACTCCCAGTTAAACTACTGGTTTTACTGTCCTACAGCTCAATGAGGACATAACCTCCCAGTTAAACTACTGGTTCACTGTCCTGCAGCTCAATGAGGACATAACCTCCCAGTTAAACTACTGGTTCACTGTCCTACAGCTCAATGAGGACATAACCTCCCAGTTAAACTACTTGACCAGCTGTCAAACGCTCTTAGGATCTTACAACATCTGCTTTGACATGTTTTGGACTCTCATTATATGAGTCTATTGTAGGCATGACAACCAGGGGTTCTGATTGACTCCCAGTATTGGAGTCTATTGTAGGCATGACAACCAGGGGTTCTGATTGACTCCCAGTATAGGAGTCTATTGTAGGCATGACAACCAGGGGTTCTGATTGACTCCCAGTATTGGAGTCTATTGTAGGCATGACAACCAGGGGTTCTGATTGACTCCCAGTATAGGAGTCTATTGTAGGCATGACAACCAGGGGTTCTGATTGACTCCCAGTATTGGAGTCTATTGTAGGCATGACAACCAGGGGTTCTGATTGACTCCCAGTATTGGAGTCTATTGTAGGCATGACAACCAGGGGTTCTGATTGACTCCCAGTATAGGAGTCTATTGTAGGCATGACAACCAGGGGTTCTGATTGACTCCCAGTATTGGAGTCTATTGTAGGCATGACAACCAGGGGTTCTGATTGACTCCCAGTATTGGAGTCTATTGTAGGCATGACAACCAGGGGTTCTGATTGACTCCCAGTATTGGAGTCTATTGTAGGCATGACAACCAGGGGTTCTGATTGACTCCCAGTATAGGAGTCTATTGTAGGCATGACAACCAGGGGTTCTGATTGACTCCCAGTATTGGAGTCTATTGTAGGCATGACAACCAGGGGTTCTGATTGACTCCCAGTATTGGAGTCTATTGTAGGCATGACAACCAGGGGTTCTGATTGACTCCCAGTATTGGAGTCTATTGTAGGCATGACAACCAGGGGTTCTGATTGACTCCCAGTATTGGAGTCTATTGTAGGCATGACAACCAGGGGTTCTGATTGACTCCCAGTATTGGAGTCTATTGTATGAATGACAACCAGGGGTTCTGATTGACTCCCAGTATTGGAGTCTATTGTATGAATGACAGGCAGGGGTTCTGAAATATAAATGATTGATGTTTTGTTTGTGTTTTTCTTAGTCTGTGTCTCTTTCTGCATCCAAAAATGGCACCCTATTCCCTATAGGCTCTGGTCTAAAGTAGTGCACTACATAGGGAATAGGGTGCCTTTTGGGACAGCGTTTCTGTCTTTGTTTTTGTTTTGTTTGTGTATTTAATCCCAGGGAAGGAACATGCCCAGGGGACTGTGTTCACTGGGCTCTAGCTGAGCCCAGACAAAGCCTGCGTCACAGCAGAATATGGCATTTCTGGAACAATGACAATTAGCCTTGTCTAAACAATGGGGACAATTTACTGTTAGGTGACTCGCCGTATAGGCCTCTTCCTTGAATTATGTTTACACAATCACATGAACACAATAATCACTTGAAGGAATCCTTTTACGTGATCGTACATGTAGTAAACAGATGACCATACAGTTCCTTTAGAATATAATGTAGTAATATAAATCTATACATCCAGGGAGGTCCTTTTCAAATATAATACTGTATCTCTGTCATGCAAACCTCACTTCCAGGAGTGACAAAAGGACACATACCTTAAAAGCCGACAAGGCATTAATGCTAAAGTCACGTAACCAGTCGATAAGTCCCATGGCATGTGAGTGAGAGGCTGCTTGGGTGGGTGTGTGTGTGAGTGAGAGGCTGCTTGGGTGGGAGTGTGTGTGAGTGAGAGGCTGCTTGGGTGGGTGTGTGTGTGAGTGAGAGGCTGCTTGGGTGGGTGTGTGTGTGAGTGAGAGGCTGCTTGGGTGGGTGTGTGTGAGTGAGAGGCTGCTTGGGTGGGTGTGTGTGTGAGTGAGAGGCTGCTTGGGTGGGTGTGTGTGTGAGTGAGAGGCTGCTTGGGTGGGTGTGTGTTTGAGTGAGAGGCTGCTTGGGTGGGTGTGTGTGTGAGTGAGAGGCTGCTTGGGTGGGTGTGTGTGAGTGAGAGGCTGCTTGGGTGGGTGTGTGTTTGAGTGAGAGGCTGCTTGGGTGGGTGTGTGTGTGAGTGAGAGGCTGCTTGGGTGTGTGTGTGTGTGAGTGAGAGGCTGCTTGGGTGTGTGTGTTTGAGTGAGAGGCTGCTTGGGTGGGTGTGTGTGTGAGTGAGAGGCTGCTTGGGTGTGTGTGTGTGTGAGTGAGAGGCTGCTTGGGTGGGTGTGTGTGTGAGTGAGGGGCTGCTTGGGTGGGTGTGTGTTTGAGTGAGAGGCTGCTTGGGTGGGTGTGTGTTTGAGTGAAAGGCTGCTTGGGTGGGTGTGTGTGTGAGTGAGAGGCTGCTTGGGTGGGTGTGTGTTTGAGTGAGAGGCTGCTTGGGTGGGTGTGTGTTTGAGTGAAAGGCTGCTTGGGTGTGTGTGTGTTTGAGTGAGAGGCTGCTTGGGTGTGTGTGTGTTTGAGTGAGAGGCTGCTTGGGTGTGTGTGTGTTTGAGTGAGAGGCTGCTTGGGTGGGTGGTTGTTTGAGTGAGAGGCTGCTTGGGTGGGTGTGTGTGTGAGTGAGAGGCTGCTTGGGTGTGTGTGTGTGTGTGAGACAGAGAGAGAGTGGGCAGCTCAGCTGCCTGGGCTTGACAGCGACCCCTGACCTCTAGTGATGGGTGTAACCTGTACAGGTTAGAAGGTCAGGGTCAGAACCTAGCCAAGACTGAGATGGATCATTGGAACCATTGATCCTCCTAAGATGCTTCAGCTGTGGACAAACTATTACACACCCAGCTGTAGCAGAGAGGAACACCTCCCCGGAATGTGTTTCATTACAGTTGCAAAACACCATACACACTTTCTCAAAGTCTTTGAGGAATCCTAGTTGCTTATTCCTTCCTGATTCAGGGGGATCCTCCAGTCGGGATTTCTGCCAATCCTGGGAACTTTGCAGCCCTACTTCCCATGTAAGATACACAGGTCAACTTGGGGGGGGAAGGCTGTGATTTGGAGGATAGGTCGAGTGATTCAGTTGGAGCGAGACAGATTTTTATTTATTTTTCAACATTTTTTATTTAACCTTTTATTTAACTAGGCAAGTCAGTTTAGAACAAATTCTTATTTACAATGATGGCCTACACCCGGGCCAAACCCGGACAACACTGGACCAATTGTGCTCTGCCTTATGGGACTCCCAATCACATGTGATACAGCCTAGATTCGAACCAGGGACTCTAGTTATGCCACTAGCACTGAGATGCAGTGCCTTAGACCCCGCTGCACCACAAGGGAGCCCGGATGAGGGAGGGATTCCATGCAGTCAGGTCTGTTGAGTGATTGTTCACAGGGTTTCTACACTATGCCTGCAACCCTATTCAGTTCTCTCCCTTTGATCATGGCCCGTAGGCCTCTGAATAGGGTGTCATTTTGGGACGCAGAGACTGTAACAAGATGAACACTCTCAAGAGGACCTCTTCACTCTACAGAAATCAAATTCCCGTTACACGTGAGACAGCTGATCAGAACATACATACCCAACAGGCAGGCTGATAAATGCAGCACTCCATCCACAGTCCTATGTACAGTACCTATGAGATAGAAATGGTCTCAGAAAGACAAGTAGCCTAGCTCTCATGAATACAGGTGCTGTAGTGTTGGTGCTCGTCAGCTGCAGTATAAAGTGACAGTCTTTTTCTATGAGAATTTCACTGTTTGACTGGCAGCACTCGTAGCTCCTGTGTTTCTCCCAGATCTCCATGTGGTGTTATCCCTGTTCCTGGGAGATGTCTGTCGGTCACAGGATGCATCCCAAATGGTATCATATTCCCTTTATAGCGCATTACGTTGGAGCAGGGCCCATTGGCCCATGGTGCACTATACCATATATAGGGAATATCGTGCCATTTGTTACCCCGTCGAGCCTCTGTCTGTCACAGTCCCATCCCATGAGGGGGTTAGTGTCAACGGGAACTGTGTAGGTGTTTTTAAAGACAAGTATGACAACAGGGAGTATAGAGTGTGATGCTGAGAGTGTTACAGTATGCTGGCAGTATGACAACAGGGGAGGTAAGTTCCTCAGGGGGTTCCAGAACTATCTGTCAAGGTTCCATCTAACATCACAGAGTTCCATTCTGTTCACAGTTCCATCCTGAACAGTCACAATAGAAAACAAACACTTTCAGTTATTGTATTTAACTTGGCAAGACAGTTAAGAAAAACATTATTATTTACAATGACAGCCTGCTGGGGAACAGTGGGTTAACTTCCTTGCTCAGGGGCAGAATGACACATTTTTACCTTGTCAGCTCGGATTTGATCTAGCAACACTTTCGGTTACTGGTCCAACGCTCTAACCACTAGGCTACCTGCCACCCATATATACTGTACCAGTCAAAAGTTTGGACACACCTACTCATTCAAGGGTGTTTATTTTTTTTACTGTTTTCTATGTAAGAAAATGATAGTGAAGACATCGAAACTATGAAATAACACATATGGAATCATGTATTAACCCAGAAAATTGGAAGGATAATCATGACAACTTCCCGGAGGACGTCCTCCAACCTATCAGAGCTCTTGCAGCATGACCTGACATGTTGTCCACCCAATCAAAGGTTCAGATAATTAATCTAGTACTGAAAGCATAACCTACGACTAGATAGCACTGCAATGCATACAATTTGGTGAGTAGTTGACTCAAAGAGAGAAAATACAATAGTTGAACAGTTTTGAACATCTGTATTTATTTAAAAATGAAGGATAAGTAAGCAAGAGAGAGAGAGAGCTAGCTATATTTAATTATATTTGTTTCACTTAGCTAGCGAATGCAGCTAGCTAGTTTAGCTTACTCAAACACCTGGCTCAAAACAGAGAAGGATACTATGTTAGCCAGCTGGCTATCCAACAATGGAACTTTTGGTTTCATTAATGTATTGCCACAGGGTCCCACCGGTGTATCTGCTAAACTGCTTGCTGCTGACAGTACACTGTACTGCATGATTGTAGCAGATTTACTGACGCGTTAGTTCTAGTAGCTATGGTGATGATCTATGACGTGATAACAATGTAGGCTGCGTTTAGCGGTTAGCGGTCATGATATGAAAGTTTGACTTGGAAAGGTTTTTTCGCCTTGTCACAAGCTGACGGGTTTGTGCACTGAAGTACAAGCAGAGGGGAACGGTGAATGGAGGAGAATGCTTAGATCGTTGCGAAAAGGAAGGGTAGACTAGTAGTTACAGCGTTGGACTAGTAACCGGAAGGTTGCAAGTTCAAATCCCTGAGCTGACAAGTTACGAATCTGTCGTTCTGCCACTGAACAGGCATTTAACCCACTGTTCCTAGGCTGTCAATAAGAATTTGTTCTTAACTGAGTTGCCTAGTAAAATAAATATAATACAATGAGCTGGTAGTACGTGGCTGCTATGAAAGTGATCAGCGGTGTATTAATTCAGCAGATTCTGTTCTGCTGTTTCTTTGATGGAACAGGGATTAACATACCTGAATTTATCCAACAGAAACACTTGTTTGAAACTGCTAGACTAATGATTACACCCTAGATCAGGGCAAGGCGGTATTGAATGTGTCATTGTCTGTCACCTTGATTACTCTAATGTTTCTCTCAACTTCCGTGCACTTGCGTTGTAAACATTCATTTTCTTTTAACATTTTATTTTACTAGGCAAGTCAGTTAAGAATAAATTATTATTTTCAATGACAACCTAGGAACGGTGGGTTAACTGCCTTGTTCAAGGGGCAGAACAACAGATTCTTACCTTGTCGGCTCAGGGATTCGATCTTGTAATATTTTGGTTACTAGTCCACTGGGCTACCTGCCTCCCCAGTTAAAGGCTAGGTTGTAGTGACCTCATGATGGGTTACAGGAAACATTCTAGTATCATGTTGTGGCCTAAACCAATCCATGTTACACTGAACTGGGTGAATGGACTATGAATGACAGTCATCCAATAGGCTGTCATAGATATAATGGTCCTCCCTAATCTTAATCGTCACCGAACGCCACTGGTATGCAGAGAAGCATTCCACAAATATCAGACGAGAACAAAAGTTTATGGACGGTAATTACAAATGACTGGATTACTCCACTCTGCTCTGTTAGCTACTTCATGTGGAACAGCAACACATTACTCATTAAATACCCGTTTTGAGGCCAGTAGAGATGTTTTAATTGGCCCTGTACTGTAGGGTAAAACAGCTTTAATAAAGGATGAAATAGCGTTTAAATGTGACAGTTGATTCTCCACTCTCCAAAGAGCAATGTACCACAACTGAGCTCAAATAAGCAGTTCTCTTTCATAGCTTCACGGGGTATAGAAAGTCAATACAGTATTATTTCATATAGGTCTATATCAATAAAAAAACACTACTAAAGGACTCCAATAAGAATAAGAGATTTGCCTGGGACAAGAAACACGAGCAATGGACATTAGACTGGTGGAAATCTGACCTTTGGTCTGATGAGTCCAAATTTGAGATGTTTGTATCTCACAAAAACACTGTTGGAACCAGAGTAAGTGAGCGATGATCTCTGCATGTGAGGTTCCCACCGTGAAGCATGGAGGAGGAGGAGCAATGATGGTGCTTTGCTGATGACACTGTGGGTAATTTATTTAGAAGTCAAGGCACATTTAACCAGCATGGCTACCACAGCATTCGATACGCCATCCCAATTGATTTTCGCTTAGTGGGACTATCATTTTGGGGAGGCAGGGTAGCCTAGTGGTTAGAGCGTTGGACAAGTAACCGCAAGGTTGTGAGTTCAAAACCCCCGAGCTGACAAGGTACAAATCTGTTGTTCTACCCCTGAACAGGCAGTTAACCCACTGTTCCTAGGCCATCATTGAAAATAAGAAATTGTTCTTAACTGACTTCCCTGGTAAAAAATAATAAAACAATTATTTTCAACAGGACAATGACCCAGGCTGTGTAAAGGCTATTTGACCAAGAAGGAGAGTGATAGTGTTCTGCATCAGATGACCTGGCCTCCACAATCACCCGACCTCAACGCAATTGAGGTGGTTTGGGATGAGTTGGAGTGCAGAGTGAAGGAAAAGCAGTCAACTAGTGCTCACCAAAGGTGGGAACTCCTTAAAAACGGTTGGAAAAGCATTCCAGGTGAAGCTGGTTGAGAGAATGCAAAATTGCAAAGCTGTCAACAAGGCAAAGGGTGGCTACTTTGAATAATCTAAAATCTCAAGTATATTCTGACTTGTTTAACAGTTTTTTTCCCCCCATATGTTATTTCATTGTTTTGAGGTCTTCACTTTTATTCTACAATGTAGAAAATAGTAAAAATAAAGAAAAACCCTTGTTTGAGTAAATGTGTCCAAACTTTTGACTGGTACTGTATTTGGGGCGGCAGGGTAGCCTAGTGGTTAGAGCGGTTGGACTAGTAACCGGAAGGTTGTTCCTAGGCCGTCATTGAAAATAAGAATTTGTTCTTAACTGACTTGCCTAGTTAAATAAAGGTTAAATTAAATGTAAAAAAATTTAAACACATGGGGCTCTGTCCACAGTTCCTGTTCCACATTTTCTCTCTCTCTAGCCAACACTATCTAGGCAGTTGGTTTAATCAAACATTCCATTTCTATTAATACAATCTAACCAGGCACAAGTGTCTGCATCCCAAATAAAACCCAAGTCCTTATGTAGTGCACTACTTTTGCCCAGCCAGGGCCTATAGGGCTCTGGTCAAAAGGGAATAGGTTGCCATTTGGGACACACAGCCAGTAATGCAGCCAGGCGTTTCAATTTCACATTGGGGTGCAGTTCTCAGAGCAGCGGTTTCTGCCTGGCTCAGGGGCTAACTATTTATATTAATCTCCTCTGAAGAACCAATATGGCCGACTAGTTTCACAAAGCCTCCTGCATTGTGATCCAGGTCATAGTGCTTCTAAATGCGCTGCTATGACACAACCTGACACAAATTGTCATTGGTCAGGTGTCCCTGATGCCGGCAGCCAGATTGGTCGAGTGTCTTTGATGATGACTAATAAAACCCTATTGGTCAGGTTTCCCTAATGATAAAACCCTATTGGTCAGGTGTCCCTGTTGATAAAACCGATTGGTCAGGTGTCCCTGATGATAAAACCCTATTGGTCAGGTGTCCCTGTTGATAAAACCGATTGGTCAGGTGTCCCTGATGATAAAACCCTATTGGTCAGGTGTCCCTGATGATAAAACCATTTGGTCAGGTGTCCCTGATAAGGAAACCCTATTGGTCAGGTGTCCCTGATAAGGAAACCCTCTTGGTCAGGTGTCCCTGATAAGGAAACCCTATTGGTCAGGTGTCCCTGATGATAAAACCCTATTGGTCAGGTGTCCCTGTTGATAAAACCGATTGGTCAGGTGTCCCTGATGATAAAACCCTATTGGTCAGGTGTCCCTGATGATAAAACCATTTGGTCAGGTGTCCCTGATAAGGAAACCCTATTGGTCAGGTGTCCCTGATAAGGAAACCCTATTGGTCAGGTGTCCCTGATAAGGAAACCCTATTGGTCAGGTGTCCCTGATGATAAAACCCGATTGGTCAGGTGTCCCTGATGATAAAACCCTATTGGTCAGGTGTCCCTGATGATAAAACCCTATTGGTCAGGTGTCCCTGATGATAAAACCATTTGGTCAGGTGTCCCTGATAAGGAAACCCTACTGGTCAGGTGTCCCTGATAAGGAAACCCTATTGGTCAGGTGTCCCTGATAAGGAAACCCTATTGGTCAGGTGTCCCTGATGATAAAACCCGATTGGTCAGGTGTCCCTGATGATAAAACCCTATTGGTCAGGTGTCCCTGATGATAAAACCCTATTGGTCAGGTGTCCCTGATGATGCATGCAGACTATTGGACTATTGATCCAGGAAGTAACCACTGCTTCCAGGGCTCTCTGACTTACACGAACACGGCGGGTGTGGAGACTAAAACAGGAACCCCAACCCACTCACTCTCTCTCCCCTAACACCAGTCAGTTACATCAGTACAACGTAATGCAAAGTGCTCCTCATTAGAAGCGTCTTTGTGAAAACATGACATAGCCTTGTTTTGTGACTGAGCACAATAGTATTTCCCTCTTGCCATTTAAGTTGATCAAAGACTATGACTGCATGCTTTTTATATTCCAGGAATAAGAGTCCACTCTCAAAAACAGAGATTATTTGACACGTTTACATTTGTTTAAAAGCACATTTCTCTTCACCATCAACTAAGGAGCATAAGAATGTCTTCACATTTTTTTTAAACATTCAAACCCTCCAGATCACAGCATTATGTACTGAGAGATTGAAGCATAAATCCGTAGTGACAAGCAATATCAATATTGTGTAAAGGAAAGAAACACAATGCATGAAGCCAGAGGAATTCAATCATTTTTTTGGTTTTCCGTTTCCCATTTTACTCCCAGGAAGTTCAGTGTTGTCAGAAATGTGTGTATTCAACTGAACTAATGGCCTACCTTTATACCAGATGTCCTATAAACATGCACATTTTCTGCAGATCCAATGAAAAAGCAATCTATACAAGTGCAGTGCATAAACGTCAGTTAGATTGTCTGCGCCGAGGATCTTCTCAGTGGGAACCTGCATTCCCTGTGGACCCATTCAGCCTGTACGGAAGTCGAGGAAACAATCTACGGTTTGGCTACGTCCCAAATTGAACTCTATTCCCTATTTAGTGCAGTAGTGATTTCTAAAGCTGGAGATATAGAACACTTTCAGTGCATCAATTAATAATCATATTCTATTGTGTTAACAGAATCTGGCGAACAATTCACATTTCCGTTTCTAATACAGTCCTATTATTATTTACTGCAGATTCATGGGAAACTGAGAGACACTGCCTGGTATACCTGTTGTCCTGAGTGGAACCATGGCGGAATCATATTCAATATTATTCCAGTATGGTACTGCCACTACTTTAAAGACAGAAGCATTCTGTCACTCAGTGCTTGACATTGGGGGTGATGAATAGTACAAACAGGGCCAGCTAAGCTCACAAAGAAAGAAGTAAACATGTCTCTTCTCTCTTAACTCCCACATCCCACCTCACACGCAGCAGATGAATCTCAGCTCCCACATCCAGATGCATCAGCTCTCTCTCAGCTCCCACATCCAGGTGCATCAGCTCCCTCTCAGCTCCCACATCCAGGTGCATCAGCTCCCTCTCAGCTCCCACATCCAGGTGCATCAGCTCCCTCTCAGCTCCCACATCCAGGTGCTTCAGCTCCCTCTCAGCTCCCACATCCAGGTGCTTCAGCTCCCTCTCAGCTCCCACATCCAGGTGCATCAGCTCCCTCTCAGCTCCCACATCCAGGTGCATCAGCTCCCTCTCAGCTCCCACATCCAGGTGCATCAGCTCCCTCTCAGCTCCCACGTCCAGGTGCTTCAGCTCCCTCTCAGCTCCCACATCTAGGTGCATCAGCTCCCTCTCAGCTCCCACATCCAGGTGCATCAGCTCCCTCTCAGCTCCCACATCCAGGTGCATCAGCTCCCTCTCAGCTCCCAAATCTAGGTGCATCAGCTCCCTCTCAGCTCCCAAATCTAGGTGCATCAGCTCCCTCTCAGCTCCCAAATCCAGGTGCATCAGCTCCCTCTCAGCTCCCTCTCAGCTCCCACATCCAGGTGCATCAGCTCCCTCTCAGCTCCCACATCCAGGTGCATCAGCTCCCACATACTGATGCAGCTTAATAAAATATCCTCAATACCAAGACCTGACTTCACCATTTGGGACACAGACCTGAACTACTGCCTAGCTACCCCACCATGTATCCTCTGACTCTGACTCGACCAACACTGCAGAAAACAGTCTGTAGGATCATGTCGAGATTGAACATGCAATGAGTTTGACCACCTCTTGTGTGCGCTGATGTAGCTAAAGTATCTAAAGGACATTAAGCTAATGAACAGCACCCATGACTGACTTAACCTCACTTAACCATGGCGCTCATTCATTCGGGTCAATGTCCACACACATTCCCAATCATAACACGGCTGGTAAGGACCGCGTCTGCAGTAAGAGGAGACATATGAATAAATGAACAGCTGTTTGTCAAGTGTTCTCCCAAGGTTCCCATTTAAGAGGCGAGGAGTGTGAAGAGAGAGGGGGAGAGACAGTGGGAGGAGGAAGAGGGAGAGAGAGAATTAAAGAGAGGGAGAAAGAGGAAGGAAGGAAGGGAGGGAGAGTATATGTGTGTGTGTGACAGAGAGATATCAAGAAACCCAGAGAAAAAAAGGGAGAGAGAGTATAGAGAGAGAGAGAGAAGCAAGAAACACAGACAGAAAGGGAGAGAGAGTAGAAAGAGAGAGATTATCAAGAAACAGACAGAAAAGTGAGAGAGAGATATTATCAAGGAACACAGACAGAAAGGGAGAGAAAGTAGAGAGAGAGAGAGATTATCAAGGAACACAGACAGAAAGGGAGAGAGTAGAGAGAGAGAGATTATCAAGAAACACAGACAGAAAGGGAGAGAGAGAGATTATCAAGAAACAGACAGAAAGGGAGAGAGAGAGAGATTATCAAGAAACACGGACAGAAAGGGAGAGAGAGAGAGCAAAAGACAATAGAGGAGGGGTGGGAGAAAGCTTTTCCAATGACCCCAGGCTGTGAGGCGTTTCCTGTCCTGAATCGCACGGCACCACAGCTCTACAAAGTCAGGCAGAAGGCTCTATTTATAACTGCCTGTTAATGTTTGGCATTTCCTCAGAGGGTTGAACCATTGTTTTCCAGTCTGTGTCCCAAATGGTATCATATTCCCAACATAGTACACTACTTTTGGGCCCTGGTCAAGTTGTGCACTATAAAGGGAAAATGGTGCCATTTGGGACACAACCCTTGGCAGCCTGCAATTGTCTCAGAAGATTATGTACATTGAACAGCAATTTTTTTCCCCCATTTGGTTAATTCCAGTTTGTTTCGGTATTTCACTGATGGTATACGCCCCCAGTGTATTCGCCAGAAGCCTTTATGACGCTACGCCAGCCGTGATTGGCTAGACGTCGAGATGTGTGCGTCGGGGAAGGGTGTCCCTCCTACCCTATAAAAGATGTTTGATGCAACGTCTCTGAGTCATTCAAACACCTCTTCTCGCTTTTCATCAGAGCGCTTACTTTGGCAGGAATTGGCTAAACTGTCCACAGAGTGGATAACTCGCTCGCGGGGCGCTGGTCCCTGTTTGATGATGGAAATGTTCCTTTTCCTTCACCATAGTAAGAGGGAAATTCTTCAAGGGAGAAACGGCTACAGCTGTAACAGGGTTAACTCGTTCACGACCAAGTTATCCAAACAGTGACTAGTCGTTAACGAGCTAGCCACCACACTAGATAGCTTTTGTGGTTTTACTTCAACAATAAAAGTTTACTACCGACACCAAGCTATCTTTTTTATGTATTTTCAGAAACGGTATCTGGCCAAGGTCCACCGTCGGAGATAACTCACTAAATCATTAGCTAGCCTACCACGCTAGTTTGTTTTCTGACAGCAAAAAACATAGCATCCCAGGTATGGCGACAAAAGCATCTCCCAAACGAGGGGAAGCTCCCGGCACAAATCTGCTCCTGTGGAAACAAGATGTCGGCCAAGGACGTCCACTCAGTGTGCTCCGCTTGCCTTGGACTGTAACATGCCCAGGAAGCGTCAGCCTCCCCCGGTTCCTGTCCACACTGTGGAGCTTCTGTCGCAGGCTAGCACACCAAGCTAGCCTGAGTCAACAGAACCCTAACATGGGGGCTGGTGTCCCCGATGGCTCATCAGCGGCCATGGATATTCCCCACGGGGAATCGTGGGGCGACCGCTAGCACTAGCTGGGGCCACCAGCTCAACGCCATTGCCCCGCTGTTGGAGGACTCCAGTAACGACCTCGCGACCTCCCTGCCTGGCATCCTGATTTGGAGACGACATTGACTCCATAGAATTTTCCAACAGCCTCCTTTCAGAATCATCTGACAGAGACAAAGACTCCTTCATCCCCTCAGGCCAGGCCACCAAAGCCTCCTGCCGGGGGAATCCGAAAGATGTGTTAGAACACAGTCAGCTGCTCTTGGAACACCTGACACTTCTAGGTTTCAGAATAAACACATTAAAGTGCATTCCGATTCTAAGGCAGATCTCTTTCCTATGTTTAACCCTACATTCGGTATCATTCAAAGCTCTCCTTTCAGTGGAATGTATAAGAACATTCCAGAATTACCTAGCACTTGTTTCGCAGAGGGAACCTGGTCTCTTCGAAACATGTCTGAGGCTGCTAGGTGTGATGGCATTTGGCTTTAGCAGTCATCCCATTAGACCACTTGAATATGAGACGGTTTCGACGCTGGGTCTTTTCTCTAGGTCTGAGCCAAATTCCGTCACAAACATCACTGTGTACAGCTCTCCATAGACTGCACGGCAGCACTGCACTCCTGGGGTCTCCAGACATGTCTGTCACAGAGTTCCCAGACGGGCACTGTTTTATCCAGAAAAGTAGTCACGACGGACTTCATCTCTCTCGGGTTGGGATACGACCCGCGGTGTGGAGATTCCATCTCGTTTCTACTCACATAAACAGCCTGGAACTCGTTTCTCCCATTTCTGGAGGGTCGTCATGTTCTAGTCAGAACAGACAATACCACCGTCACTGAGAGCTACTCATGTATCGGTAGTACTGAATTTGGTGGCAGAGTTACTCTCCAGAGGGAACTGTCTATTTGGGGAGTGGAAGCTCCACCCAGATGTAGCCAGTCAGGTTTGGACGCACTTCGGCATTCCATCAGTGGGATCTTTATGCATCAATGGAGAATACACAGTGTCCACTGTTCTTTTCCCTGAGAGATCGGGATGCACTGATAGGAGTGGACACGTTGGCAGACGAGTGGCCACAGGTCTTCCTGTATTTCTCCCCCCCCCCCACTGGCCCTGATTACACCAACTCTAGCAAGGGTGCAGGAGAAGGGGCTATCGCTCATACAAAAAGCACCACATTTGCCAGAGAAACCCTGGCTAGTGGAGATCACTCAACTACTATGCGGTCGAACCGTGGCCCCTCCCTCTGGAGTCTGGACCTACAGTGCCAGGTGGGGGGGATTTCCCATCCTCACCCAGAATGGTTGCCACTCTGGGCCTGGTCAGTGAACGGTTCAACTCCCGGGCTTCCCCAAAATGTCATTTAGACTATTCTGAGTGATAGAGCCTCATCCACCAGGTCCCTTTATGATTGTAAATGGTGACTATTTGAGGCACGGTGCACTAAATCACAGACAGTGCACTAAATCACAGACAGTGCACTAAATCACAGACGGTGCACTAAATCACAGACAGTGCACTAAGTCACAGACGGTGCACTAAATCACAGACGGTGCACTAAATCACAGACAGTGCACTAAATCACAGACAGTGCACTAAATCACAGACGGTGCACTAAATCACAGACAGTGCACTAAGTCACAGACGGTGCACTAAATCACAGACAGTGCACTAAATCACAGACGGTGCACTAAATCACAGACAGTGCACTAAGTCACAGACGGTGCACTAAATCACAGACGGTGCACTAAATCACAGACGGTGCACTAAATCACAGACGGTGCACTAAATCACAGACGGTGCACTAAATCACAGACGGTGCACTAAATCACAGACAGTGCACTAAATCACAGACGGTGCACTAAATCACAGACGGTGCACTAAATCACAGACAGTGCACTAAATCACAGACAGTGCACTAAATCACAGACAGTGCACTAAATCACAGACGGTGCACTAAATCACAGACGGTGCACTAAGTCACAGACGGTGCACTAAGTCACAGACAGTGCACTAAATCACAGACGGTGCACTAAATCACAGACGGTGCACTAAATCACAGACTGCACTAAATCACATACGGTGCACTAAGTCACAGACAGTGCCATTCCAGTGTTCTGTCCCGGTAATCCTGTTGTTTCTACAGGCATTACTAGACAAAGGAAATTATTTTTCTACTATTAAGGTATATCTGGCAGCTATTTGGGCTTGTCATGTTGGTTTTGGGAGAACGATAGCAGGGCAACACCCCGTCGTCGCCCGTTTTATGAAGGACGTCGTTTGCAGCCGTTGTCCTAACAGCTTGCCCTGGCATGGGACTTATTTTGGATGCTCTTTGCCAACAGCCTTTTGAGTGCCTGGATCAGGTGGAGCTGAAGATGCTTTCATTTAAGCACTATTACTAGCATTTGCCTCCGCCAAGCGTGTAAGTGACATTCACGCACTCTCAGTGCACTCGTCATGTGCCCAATTTGCACCGGGTAATGCTAGGATATCATTGCGGCCTTTATCCCTAAGATTATTAATCCATCTTTGATGTGTCTTCCCCTTGAGCTGGAAGCTTGTGTCCCCCCCCCCACCGTTTTCCTCTCCGGAACATCAACAGTTGTTGTTCCCAGTACACGCTCTGCACATCTACATAGACAGGACGAAGGGGTTTAGAAAACCAAACCTCACACGGGTAAAGCCATCACTAAACAGCGCCTCTCCCACTGGATAATGGGGGCTACCGCTTTGGTCTACACAGTAAGGGTCTTCCGTCACCTGCTGGTCTACACAGTAAGGGTCTTCCATCTCCTGCTGGTCTACACAAGTAAGGGTCTTCCGTCTCCTGCTGGTCTACACAGTAAGGGTCTTCCATCTCCTGCTGGTCTACACAAGTAAGGGTCTTCCGTCTCCTGCTGGTCTACACAGTAAGGGGCTTCCATCTCCTGCTGGTCTACACAGTAAGGGTCTTCCATCTCCTGCTGGTCTACACAAGTAAGGGTCTTCCGTCTCCTGCTGGTCTACACAGTAAGGGTCTTCCATCTCCTGCTGGTCTACACAAGTAAGGGTCTTCCGTCTCCTGCTGGTCTACACAGTAAGGGGCTTCCGTCTCCTGCTGGTCTACACAGTAAGGGTCTTCCATCTCCTGCTGGTCTACACAAGTAAGGGTCTTCCGTCTCCTGCTGGTCTACACAGTAAGGGGCTTCCATCTCCTGCTGGTCTACACAGTAAGGGTCTTCCATCTCCTGCTGGTCTACACAGTAAGTGTCTTCCGTCTCCTGCTGGTCTACACAGTAAGGGTCTTCAGTCTCCTGCTGGTCTACACAGTAAGGGTCTTCCGTCTCCTGCTGGTCTACACAGTAAGGGTCTTCCATCTCCTGCTGGTCTACACAAGTAAGGGTCTTCCGTCTCCTGCTGGTCTACACAGTAAGGGTCTTCCATCTCCTGCTGGTCTACACAAGTAAGGGTCTTCCGTCTCCTGCTGGTCTACACAGTAAGGGTCTTCCGTCTCCTGCTGGTCTACACAGTAAGGGTCTTCCATCTCCTGCTGGTCTACACAAGTAAGGGTCTTCCGTCTCCTGCTGGTCTACACAGTAAGGGTCTTCCATCTCCTGCTGGTCTACACAAGTAAGGGTCTTCCGTCTCCTGCTGGTCTACACAGTAAGGGGCTTCCATCTCCTGCTGGTCTACACAGTAAGGGTCTTCCATCTCCTGCTGGTCTACACAAGTAAGGGTCTTCCGTCTCCTGCTGGTCTACACAGTAAGGGTCTTCCATCTCCTGCTGGTCTACACAAGTAAGGGTCTTCCGTCTCCTGCTGGTCTACACAGTAAGGGGCTTCCATCTCCTGCTGGTCTACACAGTAAGGGTCTTCCATCTCCTGCTGGTCTACACAAGTAAGGGTCTTCCGTCTCCTGCTGGTCTACACAGTAAGGGGCTTCCATCTCCTGCTGGTCTACACAGTAAGGGTCTTCCATCTCCTGCTGGTCTACACAGTAAGTGTCTTCCGTCTCCTGCTGGTCTACACAGTAAGGGTCTTCAGTCTCCTGCTGGTCTACACAGTAAGGGTCTTCCGTCTCCTGCTGGTCTACACAGTAAGGGTCTTCCGTCTCCTGCTGGTCTACACAAGTAAGGGTCTTCCGTCTCCTGCCGGTCTACACAGTAAGGGTCTTCCGTCTCCTGCTGGTCTACACAGTAAGGGTCTTCCGTCTCCTGCTGGTCTACACAGTAAGGGTCTTCAGTGTCCTGCTGGTCTACACAGTAAGGGTCTTCCGTCTCCTGCTGGTCTACACAGTAAGGGTCTTCAGTGTCCTGCTGGTCTACACAGTAAGGGTCTTCAGTGTCCTGCTGGTCTACGGGCCCATTCCACTAGAGAAGGTACTCCCAAACTGAGGCACATTTGGGTGAGTTTTTTTCCCTTGCCTGAGTAGTCTCGTTTCACTGCCAAAAATACAATTACAATTAACATCCAATCACATTAACCGTTACTTTCTCACGGGAAACCTTCACTCTTGCGCAGTCACTTAGAAATGAAACATGACAATTTGAGTAATATGCCACAGGAGTTTTTTGAACGAGAATAAAGATGACTTTCGAGTAGTAAGAAAAAAGTTACAGATATAATAAGGGGCTAGAAGCGTCTTATATGGTGAGCTACCGAGTGGCTAGAAGCATCTTATATGGTGAGCTACCGAGTGGCTAGAAGCATCTTATATGGTGAGCTACCGAGTGGCTAGAAGCATCTTATATGGTGAGCTACCGAGTGGCTAGAAGCATCTTATATGGTGAGCTACCGAGTGGCTAGAAGCATCTTATATGGTGAGCTACCGAGTGGCTAGAAGCATCTTATATGGTGAGCTACCGAGTGGCTAGAAGCATCTTATATGGTGAGCTACCGAGTGGCTAGAAGCATCTTATAAGGTGAGTTACCGAGTGGCTTGAAGCCACTTATATGGTGAGCTACCGAGTGGCTAGAAGCATCTTATATGGTGAGCTACCGAGTGGCTAGAAGCATCTTATATGGTGAGCTACCGAGTGGCTAGAAGCATCTTATATGGTGAGCTACCGAGTGGCTAGAAGCATCTTATATGGTGAGCTACCGAGTGGCTAGAAGCATCTTATATGGTGAGCTACCGAGTGGCTAGAAGCATCTTATATGGTGAGCTACCGAGTGGCTAGAAGCATCTTATATGGTGAGCTACCGAGTGGCTAGAAGCATCTTATATGGTGAGCTACCAAGTGGCTAGAAGCATCTTATATGGTGAGCTACCGAGTGGCTTGAAGCACCTTATATGGTGAGCTACTGAGTGGCTAGAAGCATCTTATATGGTGAGCTACCGAGTGGCTAGAAGCATCTTATATGGTGAGCTACCGAGTGGCTAGAAGCATCTTATATGGTGAGCTACCGAGTGGCTAGAAGCATCTTATATGGGGAGCTACCGAGGTGCTAGAACAGGCAAGCCCCATACTATTGTGGAGGACTGGCTAGGACAGACAAGCCCCATACTATTGTGGAGGACTGGCTAGGACAGACAAGCCCAATAATATTGTGGAGGACTGGCTAGGACAGACAAGCCCATACTATTGTGGAGGGCTGGCTAGGACAGACAAGCCCAATACTATTGTGGAGGACTTAATTCTTCCTGCTGCCACAGATATGGCTGGGACAATGCTGGGGGAAAAGGCCCAAAAAACTATACAGACAATGGCTTCATCTAGCGGCACTGTTTCACGACACATCAGTGACATGGCAGGAGATGTTTTGAAAAAGTTACTGCTTCGCATACAAGCCAGTGAATTCTATGCATTACAGCTGGATGAGTCAACAGACGTGGCGGGCCTGGCACAGCTCCTGGTATATGTCCGTTACGTGTATGGGGGGGGGGCAATTAAGGAAGACATCCTCTTCTGCAAACCACTGGAAACCAGGACAACAGGAGAGGATATTTTCTAAAGTGCTGGACAGCTTTGTGACATTAAATGGACTTTGGTGGTCAAGATTTGTTGGTATCTGTACTGATGGCACAAAAGCCAGGACAGGGAGACATAGTGGAGAGGTAACGCTTGTGTAAGCAGTTGCTCCTGAAGCCACTTGGTTCACTGCAGCTTCCGATGCTACTTGGGTACACTGCAGCTTCCGATGCTACTTGGGTACACTGCAGCTTCCGATGCTACTTGGGTACACTGCAGCTTCCGATTCTACTTGGGTACACTGCAGCTTCCGATGCTACTTGGGTACACTGCAGCTTCCGATGCTACTTGGGTACACTGCAGCTTCCGATGCTACTTGGGTACACTGCAGCTTCCGATGCTACTTGGGTACACTGCAGCATCCACCGAGAGGCTCCTGCTGCCAAGGGAATGCCTGACAGCTTGAAAGACGTTTTGGACAGTACGGTGAAAATGGTTAAAGCAAGGCCCCTGAACTCTCGTGTGTTTTCTGCACTATGCAATGATATGGGCAGCGACCATTTAACGCTTTTACAACATACAGAGGTGCGCTGGTTATCAAGGGGCAAAGTATTGACACTTTTTTGAATTGAGAGACGAGCTTAAAGTTTTCTTTACTGACCATAATTTTCACTTGTCTGACCACTTCCATGATGATGAGTTTCTCACATGACTGGCCTATCTGGGTGATGCTTTTTCTCGCCTGAATGATCTGAATCTAGGATTACAGGGACTCTCCACAACTATATTCAATGTGCGGGACAACATTTTGGCTATGATTAAGAAGTTGGAGCTCTTATCTGTCTGCATTAACAAGGACAACACACAGGTCTTTCCATCATTGTATGATTTTTTGTGTGCAACTGAACTCAAGCTTACGGACAATCTCAAATGTGATATAACGAAGTACCCGAGAAAAGCTGGGTGAGCAATTACGCAGGTACGTTCCTGAAATGGACGACACAAACAACTGGATTCTTTATCCCTTTCATGCCCTGCCTCCAGTCCACTTAGCGATACCTGAACAAGAGAGCCTCGTATTGCAACAAGCGGTTCAGTGAAAATTTAATTTAAATCAGAAGCCACTGCCAGATTTCTGTATTGGGCTGCACTCAGAGTATCCTGCCTTGGCAAATCTCGCTGTTAAGACACTGATGCCCTTTGTAACCATGTACCTATGTGAGAGTGGATTCTCGGCCCTCACGAGTATGAAAACTAAATACAGGCAGACAGCGTGTGGAAAATTATTTAAGACAGACTCTCTCCAATACAAGTTATGTGCATCCTTTCAAGCACACCCTTCTCATTAAAGTTATTTGTTCATCAAAAATTGTGAATAAGGTTTTATATGTAAGATGGCTAAATAAAGAGCAAAATCATTGATTATTATTATATAATTATTTGTGCCCTGGTCCTATCAGAGCTCTTTGTCACTTCCCACGAGCTGGGTTGTGACAAAAACTCACACTCATTCTTATGTTTAATAAATGTATTGTATAGTGTGGCAGGTTTACAATGATGGCAAAAAAACAACATTTGAGAGTATGTTGACCCTGATGCTAGAGGGGGTATGCAGCTGGAGGTTGAATGTTTGAAGGGGTACGGGACAATACAACGTTTGGGAGTCACTGCACTAGAGGAATGGCTACGTCCCGGGCTTAATTTAAGGGCATATTGATCTACGATATTTGTTCAGCAGAGAGTTGGGTTTCGCCTCATACATATGTGGAGTTTTATAGGCTCGAAGTCATTGCAACGGTCCTGGCACATACTGTTTTTACATGTATGATCTTCTGAGGGGGCAAGGTCCATTTGTGTGACTCTACTCACTCACAATGACAACAGACCTGACTCTACTCACTCACAATGACAACAGACCTGACTCTACTCACTCACAATGACAACAGAGCTGCAAAACCTGGACCCGTACAAATCAGCTGGGCTTGACAATCTGGACCCTCTATTTCTGAAACTATCTGCCGCCATTGTCGCAACCCCTATTACCAGCCTGTTCAACCTCTCTTTCATATCGTCTGAGTTCCCCAAAAATTGGAAAGCTGCCGCAGTCATCCCCCTCTTCAAAGGGGGAAACACCCTGGACCCAAACTGTTACAGACCTATATCCATCCTGCCCTGCCTATCTAAGGTCTTCGAAAGCCAAGTCAACAAACAGGTCACTGACCATCTCGAATCCCACCGTACCTTCTCCGCTGTGCAATCTGGTTTCCGAGCCGGTCACGGGTGCACCTCAGCCACACTCAAGGTACTAAACGATATCATAACCGCCATCGATAAAAGACAGTACTGTGCAGCCGTCTTCATCGACCTTGCCAAGGCTTTCGACTCTGTCAATCACCATATTCTTATCGGCAGACTCAGTAGCCTCGGTTTTTCGGATGACTGCCTTGCCTGGTTCACCAATTACTTTGCAGACAGAGTTCAGTGTGTCAAATCGGAGGGCATGCTGTCCGGTCCTCTGGCAGTCTCTATGGGGGTGCCACAGGGTTCAATTCTCGGGCCGACTCTTTTCTCTGTATATATCAATGATGTTGCTCTTGCTGCGGGCGATTCCCTGATCCACCTCTACGCAGACGACACCATTCTATATACTTCCGGCCCGTCCTTGGACACTGTGCTATCTAACCTCCAAACGAGCTTCAATCCCATACAACACTCCTTCCGTGGCCTCCAACTGCTCTTAAACGCTAGTAAAACCAAATGCATGCTTTTCAACCGATCGCTGCCTGCACCCGCATGCCCGACGAGCATCACCACCCTGGACGGTTCCGACCTTGAATATGTGGACACCTATAAGTACCTAGGTGTCTGGCTAGACTGTAAACTCTCCTTCCAGACTCATTTCAAACATCTCCAATCGAAAATCAAATCAAGAGTCGGCTTTCTATTCCGCAACAAAGCCTCCTTCACTCACGCCGCCAAACTTACCCTAGTAAAACTGACTATCCTACCGATCCTCGACTTCAGCGATGTCATCTACAAAATAGCTTCCAACACTCTACTCAGCAAACTGGATGCAGTTTATCACAGTGCCATCCGTTTTGTCACTAAAGCACCTTATACCACCCACCACTGCGACTTGTATGCTCTAGTCGGCTGGCCCTCGCTACATATTCGTCGCCAGACCCACTGGCTCCAGGTTCATCTACAAGTCCATGCTAGGTAAAGCTCCGCCTTATCTCAGTTCACTGGTCACGATGGCAACACCCATCCGTAGCACGCGCTCCAGCAGGTGTATCTCACTGTTCATCCCTAAAGCCAACACCTCATTTGGCCACCTTTCGTTCCAGTACTCTGCTGCCTGTGACTGGAACGAATTGCAAAAATCCCTGAAGTTGGAGACTTTTATCTCCCTCACCAACTTCAAACATCTGCTATCTGAGCAGCTAACCGATCGCTGCAGCTGTACATAGTCTATTGGTAAATAGCCCACCCATTTTCACCTACCTCATCCCCACACTGTTTTTATTTATTTACTTTTCTGCTCTTTTGCACACCAGCATCTCTACCTGTACATGACCATCTGATAATTTATCACTCCAGAGCTAATCTGCAAAATTGTAATTATTCGCCTACCTCCTCATGCCTTTTGCACACAATGTATATACTCGCCTTTTTTTTGTACTGTGTTATTGACTTGTTAATTGTTTACTCCATGTGTAACTCTGTGTTGTCTGTTCACACTGCTAAGCTTTATCTTGGCCAGGTCACAGTTGCAAATGAGAACTTTTTCTCAACTAGCCTACCTGGTTAAATAAAGGTGAAATAAAAAAATAAAAAAAAAACTCACTCACAATGACAACTGACCTGACTCTACTCACAATGACAACAGACCTGACTCTACTCACTCACAATGACAACAGACCTGACTCTACTCACTCACAATGACAACAGACCTGACTCTACTCACAATGACAACAGACCTGACTCTACTCACAATGACAACAGACCTGACTCTACTCACAATGACAACAGACCTGACTCTACTCACAATGACAACAGACCTGACTCTACTCACTCACAATGACAACAGACCTGACTCTACTCACAATGACAACAGACCTGACTCTACTCACAATGACAACAGACCTGACTCTACTCACAATGACTACAGACCTGACTCTACTCACTCACAATGACAACAGACCTGACTCTACTCACAATGACAACAGACCTGACTCTACTCACTCACAATGACAACAGACCTGACTCTACTCACAATGACAACAGACCTGACTCTACTCACTCACAATGACAACAGACCTGACTCTACTCACTCACAATGACAACAGACCTGACTCTACTCACAATGACAACAGACCTGACTCTACTCACAATGACAACAGACCTGACTCTACTCACTCACAATGACAACAGACCTGACTGTACTCACTCACAATGACAACAGACCTGACTCTACTCACAATCACAACAGACCTGACTCTACTCACAATGACAACAGACCTGACTCTACTCACAATGACAACAGACCTGACTCTACTCACAATGACAACAGACCTGACTCTACTCACAATGACAACAGACCTGACTCTACTCACAAAGACAACAGACCTGACTCTACTCACAATGACAACAGACCTGACTCTACTCACAATGACAACAGACCTGACTCTACTCACAATGACAGCAGACCTGACTCTACTCACAATGACAACAGACCTGACTCTACTCACAATGACAACAGAGCTGACTCTACTCACAATGACAACAGACCTGACTCTACTCACAATGACAACAGACCTGACTCTACTCACTCACAATGACAACAGACCTGACTCTACTCACTCACAATGACAACAGACCTGACTCTACTCACAATGACAACAGACCTGACTCTACTCACAATGACAACAGACCTGACTCTACTCACAATGACAACAGACCTGACTCTACTCACTCACAATGACAACAGACCTGACTCTACTCACTCACAATGACAACAGACCTGACTCTACTCACAATGACAACAGACCTGACTCTACTCACAATGACAACAGACCTGAATCTACTCACAAAGACAACAGACCTGACTCTACTCACAATGACAACAGACCTGACTCTACTCACAATGACAACAGACCTGACTCTACTCACAATGACAACAGACCTGACTCTACTCACAAAGACAACAGACATGACTCTACTCACAATGACAACAGACCTGACTCTACTCACAATGACAACAGACCTGACTCTACTCACAATGACAGCAGACCTGACTCTACTCACAATGACAACAGACCTGACTCTACTCACAATGACAACAGAGCTGACTCTACTCACAATGACAACAGACCTGACTCTACTCACAATGACAACAGACCTGACTCTACTCACTCACAATGACAACAGACCTGACTCTACTCACTCACAATGACAACAGACCTGACTCTACTCACAATGACAACAGACCTGACTCTACTCACAATGACAACAGACCTGACTCTACTCACAATGACAACAGACCTGACTCTACTCACAATGACAACAGACCTGACTCTACTCACTCACAATGACAACAGACCTGACTCTACTCACTCACAATGACAACAGACCTGACTCTACTCACAATGACAACAGACCTGACTCTACTCACAATGACAACAGACCTGACTCTACTCACAATGACAACAGACCTGACTCTACTCACAGTGACAACAGACCTGACTCTACTCACTCACAATGACAGCAGACCTGACTCTACTCACAATGACAACAGACCTGACTCTACTCACAATGACAACAGACCTGACTCTACTCACAATGACAACAGACCTGACTCTACTCACAATGACAACAGACCTGACTCTACTCACAATGACAACAGATCTGACTCTACTCACAATGACAACAGACCTGACTCTACTCACAATGACAACAGACCTGACTCTACTCACAATGACAACAGACCTGACTCTACTCACAATGACAACAGACCTGACTCTACTCACAGTGACAACAGACCTGACTCTACTCACTCACAATGACAGCAGACCTGACTCTACTCACAATGACAACAGACCTGACTCTACTCACAATGACAACAGACCTGACTCTACTCACAATGACAACAGACCTGACTCTACTCACAATGACAACAGACCTGACTCTACTCACAATGACAACAGATCTGACTCTACTCACAATGACAACAGACCTGACTCTACTCACAATGACAACAGACCTGACTCTACTCACAATGACAACAGACCTGACTCTACTCACAATGACAACAGACCTGACTCTACTCACAATGACAACAGACCTGACTCTACTCACAGTGACAACAGACCTGACTCTACTCACTCACAATGACAGCAGACCTGACTCTACTCACAATGACAACAGACCTGACTCTACTCACAATGACAACAGACCTGACTCTACTCACAATGACAACAGACCTGACTCTACTCACAATGACAACAGACCTGACTCTACTCACAATGACAACAGATCTGACTCTACTCACAATGACAACAGATCTGACTCTACTCACAATGACAACAGACCTGACTCTACTCACAATGACAACAGACCTGACTCTACTCACTCACAATGACAACAGACCTGACTCTACTCACTCACAATGACAACAGACCTGACTCTACTCACAATGACAACAGACCTGACTCTACTCACTCACAATGACAACAGACCTGACTCTACTCACTCACAATGACAACAGACCTGACTCTACTCACAATGACAACAGACCTGACTCTACTCACAATGACAACAGACCTGACTCTACTCACTCACAATGACAACAGACCTGACTGTACTCACTCACAATGACAACAGACCTGACTCTACTCACAATCACAACAGACCTGACTCTACTCACAATGACAACAGACCTGACTCTACTCACAATGACAACAGACCTGACTCTACTCACAATGACAACAGACCTGACTCTACTCACAATGACAACAGACCTGACTCTACTCACAATGACAACAGACCTGACTCTACTCACAATGACAACAGACCTGAATCTACTCACAAAGACAACAGACCTGACTCTACTCACAATGACAACAGACCTGACTCTACTCACAATGACAACAGACCTGACTCTACTCACAATGACAACAGACCTGACTCTACTCACAAAGACAACAGACCTGACTCTACTCACAATGACAACAGACCTGACTCTACTCACAATGACAACAGACCTGACTCTACTCACAATGACAGCAGACCTGACTCTACTCACAATGACAACAGACCTGACTCTACTCACAATGACAACAGAGCTGACTCTACTCACAATGACAACAGACCTGACTCTACTCACAATGACAACAGACCTGACTCTACTCACTCACAATGACAACAGACCTGACTCTACTCACTCACAATGACAACAGACCTGACTCTACTCACAATGACAACAGACCTGACTCTACTCACAATGACAACAGACCTGACTCTACTCACAATGACAACAGACCTGACTCTACTCACTCACAATGACAACAGACCTGACTCTACTCACTCACAATGACAACAGACCTGACTCTACTCACAATGACAACAGACCTGACTCTACTCACAATGACAACAGACCTGAATCTACTCACAAAGACAACAGACCTGACTCTACTCACAATGACAACAGACCTGACTCTACTCACAATGACAACAGACCTGACTCTACTCACAATGACAACAGACCTGACTCTACTCACAAAGACAACAGACATGACTCTACTCACAATGACAACAGACCTGACTCTACTCACAATGACAACAGACCTGACTCTACTCACAATGACAGCAGACCTGACTCTACTCACAATGACAACAGACCTGACTCTACTCACAATGACAACAGAGCTGACTCTACTCACAATGACAACAGACCTGACTCTACTCACAATGACAACAGACCTGACTCTACTCACTCACAATGACAACAGACCTGACTCTACTCACTCACAATGACAACAGACCTGACTCTACTCACAATGACAACAGACCTGACTCTACTCACAATGACAACAGACCTGACTCTACTCACAATGACAACAGACCTGACTCTACTCACAATGACAACAGACCTGACTCTACTCACTCACAATGACAACAGACCTGACTCTACTCACTCACAATGACAACAGACCTGACTCTACTCACAATGACAACAGACCTGACTCTACTCACAATGACAACAGACCTGACTCTACTCACAATGACAACAGACCTGACTCTACTCACAGTGACAACAGACCTGACTCTACTCACTCACAATGACAGCAGACCTGACTCTACTCACAATGACAACAGACCTGACTCTACTCACAATGACAACAGACCTGACTCTACTCACAATGACAACAGACCTGACTCTACTCACAATGACAACAGACCTGACTCTACTCACAATGACAACAGATCTGACTCTACTCACAATGACAACAGACCTGACTCTACTCACAATGACAACAGACCTGACTCTACTCACAATGACAACAGACCTGACTCTACTCACAATGACAACAGACCTGACTCTACTCACAGTGACAACAGACCTGACTCTACTCACTCACAATGACAGCAGACCTGACTCTACTCACAATGACAACAGACCTGACTCTACTCACAATGACAACAGACCTGACTCTACTCACAATGACAACAGACCTGACTCTACTCACAATGACAACAGACCTGACTCTACTCACAATGACAACAGATCTGACTCTACTCACAATGACAACAGACCTGACTCTACTCACAATGACAACAGACCTGACTCTACTCACTCACAATGACAACAGACCTGACTCTACTCACTCACAATGACAACAGACCTGACTCTACTCAGAATGACAACAGACCTGACTCAACTCACTCACAATGACAACAGACCTGACTCAACTCACTCACAATGACAACAGACCTGACTCTACTCACAATGACAACAGACCTGACTCTACTCACAATGACAACAGACCTGACTCTACTCACAATGACAACAGACCTGACTCTACTCACTCACAATGACAACAGACCTGACTCTACTCACAATGACAACAGACCTGACTCTACTCACAATGACAACAGACCTGACTCTACTCACAATGACAACAGACCTGACTCTACTCACAATGACAACAGACCTGACTCTACTCACAATGACAACAGACCTGACTCTACTCACAATGACAACAGATCTGACTCTACTCACAATGACAACAGACCTGACTCTACTCACAATGACAACAGACCTGACTCTACTCACAATGACAACAGACCTGACTCTACTCACAATGACAACAGACCTGACTCTACTCACAATGACAACAGACCTGACTCTACTCACAATGACAACAGATCTGACTCTACTCACAATGACAACAGACCTGACTCTACTCACAATGACAACAGACCTGACTCTACTCACAATGACAACAGACCTGACTCTACTCACAATGACAACAGACCTGACTCTACTCACAGTGACAACAGACCTGACTCTACTCACTCACAATGACAGCAGACCTGACTCTACTCACAATGACAACAGACCTGACTCTACTCACAATGACAACAGACCTGACTCTACTCACAATGACAACAGACCTGACTCTACTCACAATGACAACAGACCTGACTCTACTCACAATGACAACAGATCTGACTCTACTCACAATGACAACAGACCTGACTCTACTCACAATGACAACAGACCTGACTCTACTCACAATGACAACAGACCTGACTCTACTCACAATGACAACAGACCTGACTCTACTCACTCACAATGACAACAGACCTGACTCTTCTCACTCACAATCACAACAGACCTGACTCTACTCACAATGACAACAGACCTGACTCTACTCACTCACAATGACAACAGACCTGACTCTACTCACAATGACAACAGACCTGACTCTACTCACAATGACAACAGACCTGACTCTACTCACTCACAATGACAACAGACCTGACTCTTCTCACTCACAATCACAACAGACCTGACTCTACTCACAATGACAACAGACCTGACTCTACTCACAATGACAACAGACCTGACTCTACTCACAATGACAACAGACCTGACTCTACTCACAATGACAGCAGACCTGACTCTACTCACAATGACAACAGACCTGACTCTACTCACTCACAATGACAACAGACCTGACTCTACTCACTCACAATGACAACAGACCTGACTCTTCTCACTCACAATCACAACAGACCTGACTCTACTCATAATGACAACAGACCTGACTCTACTCATAATGACAACAGACCTGACTCTACTCACTCACAATGACAACAGACCTGACTCTACTCACTCACAATGACAACAGACCTGACTCTACTCACTCACAATGACAACAGACCTGACTCTACTCACTCACAATGACAACAGACCTGACTCTTCTCACTCACAATCACAACAGACCTGACTCTACTCATAATGACAACAGACCTGACTCTACTCATAATGACAACAGACCTGACTCTACTCACTCACAATGACAACAGACCTGACTCTACTCACTCACAATGACAACAGACCTGACTCTACTCACTCACAATGACAACAGACCTGACTCTACTCACAATGACAACAGACCTGACTCTACTCACAATGACAACAGACCTGACTCTACTCACAATGACAACAGACCTGACTCTACTCACTCACAATGACAACAGACCTGACTCTACTCACAATGACAACAGACCTGACTCAACTCACTCACAATGACAACAGACCTGACTCTACTCACAATGACAACAGACCTGACTCTACTCACAATGACAACAGACCTGACTCTACTCACAATGACAACAGACCTGACTCTACTCACAATGACAACAGACCTGACTCTACTCACTCACAATGACAACAGACCTGACTCTACTCACAATGACAACAGACATCAATTAACAACTTGTTAAGAATACCCGTCAAGTGGTGGTACTTTTAGAAATAACAAAGTTATTTAAGGTATTCCCTTAGACCACCTCAGGGAATACCTTAGACCACCTAAGGGAATACCTTAGATCACCTCAGGGAATACCTTAGACCACCTCAGGGAATACCTTAGACCACCTAAGGGAATACCTTAGACCACCTAAGGGAATACCTTAGACCACCTCAGGGAATACCTTAGACCACCTCAGGGAATACCTTAGACCACCTCAGGGAATACCTTAGACCACCTCAGGGAATACCTTAGACCACCTAAGGGAATACCTTAGACCACCTCAGGGAATACCTTAGACCACCTCAGGAATACCTTAGACCACCTCAGGGAATACCTTAGACCACCTCAGGGAATACCTTAGACCACCTCAGGGAATACCTTAGACCACCTCAGGGAATACCTTAGACCACCTCAGGGAATACCTTAGACCACCTCAGGAATACCTTAGACCACCTCAGGGAATACCTTAGACCACCTCAGGGAATACCTTAGACCACCTCAGGGAATACCTTAGACCACCTCAGGGAATACCTTAGACCACCTCAGGGAATACCTTAGACCACCTCAGGGAATACCTTAGACCACCTAAGGGAATACCTTAGACCACCTAAGGGAATACCTTAGACCACCTCAGGGAATACCTTAAACCACATCAGGGAATACCTTAGACCACCTCAGGGAATACCTTAAAGGCAGTGGTGGAAAAACTACCCAATTTTCATATTTGAGTAGAAGTAAAGTTACCTAATAGGAAAAAGTGAAAGTGGAAGCCACTCAGTAAAAAACGACTTGTGTAAAAGTCTAAAAGTATTTGGTTTTAAATATACTCAAGTATTCTAAAGTAAATGTAGTTGCTAAAATATACTTAAGTATCAAAAGTACAAGTTTAAATAATTACAAATTCTTTATATTAAGCAAACAAGACAGCACGATTAAAAAAAATATGTTTTGAATATGTATGACATCCAGGGGCAGACTCCAACACATCATTTACAAATTAAGCATTTTTTGTTTAGTGAGTCCGCCACATCAGATGCAGCAGGGATGACCACAGATTCTCTTGATAAGTATTTTTTATTTTTTTTTACCTTTATTTTACTAGGCAAGTCAGTTAAAAACAAATTCTTATTTTCAATGACGGCCTAGGAACAGTGGGTTAACTGGCTGTTCAGGGTCAGAAAGGCAGATTTTGTACCTTGTCAGCTCAGGGATTTGAACTTGCAACCTTTCGGTTACTAGCCCAATGCTCTAACCACTAGGCTACCCTGCCACCTCTACACTCTAACCACTAGGCTACCCTGCCGCCTCTACACTCTAACCACTAGGCTACCCTGCCGCCTCTACACTCAAAACCACTAGGCTACCCTGTCGCCTCTACACTCTAACCACTAGGCTACCCTGCCACCTCTACACTCTAACCACTAGGCTACCCTGCCGCCTCTACACTCTAACCACTAGGCTACCCAGCCGCCTCTACACTCTAACCACTAGGCTACCCTGACCCCTCTACACTCTAACCACTAGGCTACCCTGCCGCCTCTACACTCTAACCACTAGGCTACCCTGCCACCTCTACACTCTAACCACTAGGCTACCATGACCCCTCTACACTCTAACCACTAGGCTACCCTATTGGACCAGCATCCTGTCCTTCTTAGCATTCAAAATGTAACGAGTAAAAAGTACATTATTTCATTTAGGAAATGTAGTGGAGTAAAAGTAAAAGCTGTCCAAAATATAAATAGTGAAGTACAGTACAGACACTCCCCAAAAAACTACTATAGTACTAAAATACACTTTACACCACTGCTTAAAGGTGAACTATTCCTTTCTTTATGAGTACAGGACACTTCTGCTTTGAGAATATGGTGAAAACACTGAATCAAAGTACATTGTTATCTGGAGGCTCACTGAGATAGCTACTGTAGCTAACTGAAGTGTGCACGGCATGGCAACAACTACCACGGTCAATTGAAATGCTTTTAACTGGGCATAAGAGTAAGCGATGTGCGACAACCCAAACAAAATAACATTTATTAATGTTACAAACAAAAGTCACTCTTGATAACAGCTCTCTCTCACCCATATCATCCTCATGGAGGTTTCAGCCTACGGGGTAAACACCTAGTGCCTTAAAGGAGTTCTTCTCACCAGCTGTCAGGTAGAAGATAGCAGAACAGGGTGGGTTCTGGGTGATTTATAGTGGAGAGCCTCATGCTGCTATGGATTCATATTAGCCTGTTTTTAGTTTCACTCCGTAACATCTAAATGAATGGGTAGTTAGCACGGCGTACGTGTGTTATACACAAAAGTATTGGAAAATATCACCGCGAGAGAGAGAGCTGTCTATTTCTGAGTCATGGAGTGAGCTCTACCCTCTCTCCTTCTTCCATCCCTCTCTTCCTCCCTGCATCGCTCCATCCTTCCAGCCTCCTACCCGCTCTCACTCACCCTGGAACTGAGCTTTGCCACACACTAACACACACACACACACACACACACACACACACACACACACACACACACACACACACACACACACACACACACACACACACACACACACACACACTGAGTTTAGCTGTTGGCAGCTGAGAATTTCATACACATCTGTGTTCTGTTTATAACTGTGTATCAAGAGCCTCTGAGCGTCGCCCATAGTCTCAGTTTGTGTGTGTGTGTGTGTGTGTGTGTGTGTGTGTGTGTGTGTGTGTGTGTGTGTGTGTGTGTGTGTGTGTGTGTGTGTGTGTGTGTGTGTGTAATCTATGTTTTACAAGAGTGAGTGTATGCAGTGCAGGCCAGAGCACACAACAAGCCTCTGTTGTGCAGTTACCAGTGATATGTTTCTGTCTCTGAGCCACAAGTTGTGTTCTCTCCCTCCCCCTCTCTCCCTCTGTCCCTCTCCCCCTCCCTTTCCATCCCTCCCTCCCTCCTTCCTTCCCTCCCTCCCTCCATCCCTCCAGCCCAGCGGTATACTGTACCCAGGGGGCAGGCCTCTGGGGCAGGCTGAGGCGGTATGACGGCCTCCCCAGACCCTGTTGCCAAGTGAGATCATGGGAAACACATGTTGTAGTGTGGATCCTGCTGGAAAAATACACAGCAGCTGGCTGTTAACTGCCCCATAGCGGGAGGGGAGGGGAGGGAGGGAGGGAAGGAAAGAGGGAGAGAGAGAGGGATGGAGGGAGGGAGTGAACCACTTCAGCCTGCCTCAGCTGCTGCTGCTGGAAACTCCTGGCCTCTCCTCCTACCCTGATCCTGCATCCTCAACCTCCAGAACAACCTGGTGATCCATCTGTGGCCGACCAGTTGGGTGTGACTAAAGGGAGTATGACTGGCCCGCAACCCATTGAAAAGGTCTGATGAGGGCAAACACTAAACCTGACCTTAACCCTAAGAGAGAGAGAGAGAGAGAGAGAAAGACAGAGAGAGAAAGAGAGAGAAAGAAAGAGAGAGAAAGAGAACGAGAGAAAAAGAGAGAGAAAGAGAGAGAGAGAGACAGAGAAAGACAGAGAAAGAAAGAGAGAGAAAGAGAGAGAAAGAAAGAGAATGAGAGAAAGAGAGAGAGAAAGAGACAGAGAGAGAGAGAGAGAGAGAGAGAGAGACAGAGAGAGAGAGAGAGAGAGAGAGAGAGAGAGACAGAGAGAGAGAGAGAGAGAGAGAGAGACAGAGAGAGACAGAGAGAGAGAGAGGTCTTTAGGGAAGGGAATCCGACGATACATCATATGTCATCGTACACACTAAGAAAAAAAGGTGCTATCTAGAACTTAAAAGGGTTATTCGGCTGTCCCCATAGGAGAACCATTTGAAGATTTTGGTTCCAAGTAGAACCCTTTTGAATTCCAAGTAGAAACCTTTCCACAGCAGGTTCTACATGGAACTCAAAAGAGTTCTACCTGGAACCAAAAAGGGTTCTCCTATGGCAACAGCCCAAAAAAACCCTATGGAACTCTTTTTCCTAAGAGTGTATATGCTGGGTTATATGCTGAGTGTATATGCTGGGTTACAATAGACTGTTTACAATCTGTTGTCCATGTTACATATGAATCACATCATGCCATTCATCTCATTGACACATACTGGGACTGAGGGAGAAACTGTATATTTCTGTCCTGATTGGGGTTGTTTTAGGATTGATCCGTTCCAGAACACTGGTGTGACTCTGTGAACTGGCTTCTCTTCCAGACCAGCTGGATGGGCTGACAGTCCGTGAGATGTGGGGGATACAGCCTATGAGCCTGAGCATGGGAACTGGCCTAGTTCCTAGCCTCAACCCAACTAGCTAGCTAGTATCATAATGCTGGCCTGAATGTTTCAGAGGACTCGTCTCCCTCACTCAAAGTCTTTAAATGGAAATCAACAGAGGCCATAAAATCACATTAAAGCTTCTTTACCAGCTAGATGACACACTTAGTGACTTGTGTGAACAGGGTTTGCCACTATACTGCCTGAACCTGGACAAGGCATGGCCCAGGTTGGGAGAGAGAAGCTCGGAGAGGGAATATGCGTCCCAAATTGCACCTTATTCCTTATATAGCGCTACATAGGGAATAGGGAGCCATTTGGGATACAGCCAAGAGAGAGGGAGCGAGCAGCTTGGAGAGGGAGAGCGAGCATGTTGGAGAGGGAGAGAGAGCAGCTTGGAGAGTGGGAGAGAGCAGCTTGGAGAGGGAGAGCGCAGCTTGGAGAGGGAGCGAGCAGCTTGGAGAGGGAGAGAGAGCAGCTTGGAGAGGGGGAGAGAGCAACTTGGGGAAGGAGAGAGAGCAGCTTGGAGAGGGAGAGAGCAGCTTGGGGAGGGAGAGAGCAGCTTGGGGAGGGAGAGAGAGCAGCTTGGAGATTCAGCGAGCAGCTTGGAGAGGGAGCGAGCAGCTTGGAGAGGGAGAGAGAGCAGCTTGGAGAGGGGGAGAGAGCAACTTGGGGAAGGAGAGAGAGCAGCTTGGAGAGGGAGAGAGCAGCTTGGGGAGGGAGAGAGCAGCTTGGGGAGGGAGAGAGAGCAGCTTGGAGATTCAGCGAGCAGCTTGGAGAGGGAGAGAGCAGCTTGGAGAGGGAGGGAGCAGCTTGGAGAGGGAGAGAGCAGCTTGGGGAAGGAGAGAGAGCAGCTTGGGGAAGGAGAGAGAGCAGCTTGGACGGGGGAGAGAGCAGCTTGGAGAGGGGGAGAGAGCAGCTTGGAGAGGGAGAGAGAGCAGCTTAGGGAAGGAGAGAGAGCAGCTTGGAGAGGGAGAGAGAGTAGCTTAGGGAGGGAGAGAGAGCAGCCTGGAGAGGGAGAGAGAGCAGCTTGGAGAGGGAGAGAGAGCAGCTTGGAGAGGGAGAGAGAGCAGCTTAGAGAGGGAGAGAGAGCAGCTTGGAGAGGGAGAGAGAGCAGCTTGGAGAGGGGGAGAGAGCAGCTTGGAGAGGGAGAAAGAGCAGCTTGGAGAGGGAGCGAGCAGCTTGGAGAGGTGGAGAGAGCAGCTTGGAGAGGGAGAGAGCAGCTTGGAGAGGGGGAGAGAGCAGCTTGGAGAGGGGGGGAGAGCAGCTTGGAGAGGGGGAGAGCAGCTTGGAGAGGGGGAGAGAGCAGCTTAGGGAAGGAGAAAGAGCAGCTTGGGAAGGAGAGAGAGCAGCTTAGGGAAGGAGAGAGCAGCTTAGGGAAGGAGAGAGCAGCTTAGAGAGGGAAACAGAGCAACTTAGAGAAGGAGAGAGAGCAGCTTAGGGAAGGAGAGCAGCTTAGGGAAGGAGAGAGCGCAGCTTAGGGAAGGAGAGAGAGCAGCTTGGGGAAGGAGAGAGAGCAGCTTGGGGAAGGAGAGAGCAGCTTGGGGAAGGAGAGAGCAGCTTAGGGTAGGAGAGAGAGCAGGAGAGAGAGCAGCTTAGGGAAGGAGAGAGAGCAGCTTGGGGAAGGAGAGAGAGCAGCGTAGGGAAGGAGAGAGAGCAGCTTAGGGAAGGAGAGAGAGCAGCGTAGGGAAGGAGAGAGAGCAGCTTAGGGAAGGAGAGAGATCAGCTTAGGGAAGGAGAGAGAGCAGCTTAGGGAAGGAGAGAGAGCAGCTTAGGGAAGGAGAGAGAGCAGCGTAGGGAAGGAGAGAGAGCAGCTTAGGGAAGGAGAGAGAGCAGCTTAGGGAAGGAGAGAGAGCAGCTTAGGGAAGGAGAGAGAGCAGCGTAGGGAAGGAGAGAGAGCAGCGTAGGGAAGGAGAGAGAGCAGCTTAGGGAAGGAGAGAGAGCAGCTTAGGGAAGGAGAGAGAGCAGCTTAGGGAAGGAGAGAGAGCAGCGTAGGGAAGGAGAGAGAGCAGCTTAGGGAAGGAGAGAGAGCAGCGTAGGGAAGGAGAGAGAGCAGCTTAGGGAAGGAGAGAGAGCAGCGTAGGGAAGGAGAGAGAGCAGCTTAGGGAAGGAGAGAGAGCAGCGTAGGGAAGGAGAGAGAGCAGCTTAGGGAAGGAGAGAGAGCAGCTTAGGGAAGGAGAGAGAGCAGCGTAGGGAAGGAGAGAGAGCAGCGTAGGGAAGGAGAGAGAGCAGCTTAGGGAAGGAGAGAGAGCAGCGTAGGGAAGGAGAGAGAGCAGCGTAGGGAAGGAGAGAGAGCAGCGTAGGGAAGGAGAGAGAGCAGCGTAGGGAAGGAGAGAGAGCAGCGTAGGGAAGGAGAGAGAGCAGCTTAGGGAAGGAGAGAGAGCAGCTTAGGGAAGGAGAGAGAGCAGCTTAGGGAAGGAGAGAGAGCAGCGTAGGGAAGGAGAGAGAGCAGCGTAGGGAAGGAGAGAGAGCAGCTTAGGGAAGGAGAGAGAGCAGCTTAGGGAAGGAGAGAGAGCAGCTTAGGGAAGGAGAGAGAGCAGCTAAGGGAAGGAGAGAGAGCATCTTTGGGAAGGAGAGAGAGCAGCTAAGGGAAGGAGAGAGAGCAGCGTAGGGAAGGAGAGAGAGCAGCGTAGGGAAGGAGAGAGAGCAGCGTAGGGAAGGAGAGAGAGCAGCTTAGGGAAGGAGAGAGAGCAGCGTAGGGAAGGAGAGAGAGCAGCGTAGGGAAGGAGAGAGAGCAGCTTAGGGAAGGAGAGAGAGCAGCGTAGGGAAGGAGAGAGAGCAGCGTAGGGAAGGAGAGAGAGCAGCTTAGGGAAGGAGAGAGAGCAGCTTAGGGAAGGAGAGAGAGCAGCTTAGGGAAGGAGAGAGAGCAGCTTAGGGAAGGAGAGAGATTAGCTTAGGGAAGGAGAGAGAGCAGCGTAGGGAAGGAGAGAGAGCAGCTTATTGACACAGAGAGTGTGAAAGCATCCTGAAGGCACATTATGTCACTCCCCTTGGCAGCGTGCTCCAAGCCGATTGGCTGAGCCACAGAGTTCTGTCACATCCCCCATTCATGATCTGTGCTCCTCTACAAGTGTCACACTTGAATTCATATTGTTTGCAAAGTTCATTTACAAAGTTAATTTACAATACACATGGCCAAGCTCAGAGAGTCTTCAAACACGGCTTGTTATGTCGGCTACTACAAACCTACCTGTCGGTGTACCAGCATGTAGAGAACCGATTGCAACCACAACTGTTGCTGGCTGCTACCGTTCAACTCAAGGCCTTGTCTCGACAGCGCGACTGTGACTCAATAACACGCTGCGGATGGTGTTACAGCAAGAGACAGCACGAGGGAGGGGGGGGGGGGGGTGAGGAGAGTATTGTAGAGGAACCGTAGAGGCGAGACTGTCAACAACACATTAGTCTCTTCATTTAAAATAGACCACATGGAATGTTTGCCACTGGGTGTGCTCTTGGGACAAAAGAGGTCCCCTAAAATGGACAAAAATATTGTCCAGACATGATAGAAACTGTACAGAGGACAATCAACAAACTCATTTAACAGCTGGAATGGGGGGGGGGGTAATCTCGTTCAGTGCTTCAGGTGTAAATCGGAAGGTGCAAGAACAAAAAGTGAGCATGGGGGGTGACCTGGGGGGCTCTGAGGTACTGGAACGCACATTTTTTTTATCACCTTTATAATAAATCATATCATCACATTTGTGTAGTGGCATAGAGCAGTAGAGTTTTTTTTTTAAATGTTTTATTCATTTAACAAGGCAAGTCAGTTAAGAACACGTTCTTATTTACAATGACGGCCTAGGAACAGTGGGTTAACTGCATGTACAGGGGCAGAATGACAGATTTTTACCTTGTCAGCTCGGGGATTCGATGCAGCAAACTTTCAATTACTGGCCCAACACTCTAACCACTAAGCTACCTGCCGCCCCAGTAGAGGCACTTACAGAAGTTGCACACATGGGGAACATTTTTAGTAGCAAATTTAGCCTTTTATAAAAACACATTTCATGCATTTTTACTTCATTTTACATGACAGGGAGACTTTGGCAGAATCTTTAATACTGCGCAAATGACTGAAATGACAGGCTACTTTCACAGCGAGATCAATAAAAACGACCTGTCTTGAATATATCAATGGCCTCGTCCTAGGTGTGTGGAGAGACATTGTAGGCTACAATATGAGGAGTAAATGATAGTCCTAAAAGTGCTCTCCACTTTTACCAGACTCACCCCCAATGGTGCCCGGCTCCCTCGTTGTTTATGGCCGATGCGTCCGTGCCAAAAGCCTATCTTTGTCTTCTTTTACTTTGTAAAACAATATTTGGTCGTTGATCTAATGTTGCTGTAGCCTACAGCAGAAAGATGAGTCTTCTCTTTTCAGCAGCAGCCATTTTCTTTCCAACCTGTGTTTTCCTGCGATTCTATTTTGCCGTGCGTTCCTGACTGGAGGCATTTTTTTTTTTTTAAGAAGCTATTGATTCTCTGTGGCTAAATTACAGGCTGTCTAATGGTGTTGTAGGCTATTCTGAATTATTTAAAGTAGATTTCTGAATAGTCAGCAGTAATTCTAATTTCAATTTATCCCATGGTGCTGCAGGCTCCCCCAGAGACCTTTTGATCCTATAAGGAAATAAATGATGAAATGCAACGCTGGAGAGATGAGAGTTGCAGGCTCATGACTATCAGAGCAGAGGGATGAGAGTTGCAGGCTCATGACTATCAGAGCAGAGGGATGAGAGTTGCAGGCTCATGACTATCAGAGCAGAGGGATGAGAGTTGCAGGCTCATGACTATCTAAGCAGAGAGATGAGAGTTGCAGGGTCATGACTATCAGAGCAGAGGGATGAGAGTTGCAGGCTCATGACTATCAGAGCAGAGAGATGAGAGTTGCAGGCTCATGACTATCAGAGCAGAGAGATGAGAGTTGCAGGCTCATGACTATCAGAGCAGAGGGATGAGAGTTGCAGGCTCATGACTATCAGAGCAGAGAGATGAGAGTTGCAGGCTCATGACTATCAGAGCAGAGAGATGAGAGTTGCAGGCTCATGACTATCAGAGCAGAGAGATGAGAGTTGCAGGCTCATGACTATCAGAGCAGAGAGATGAGAGTTGCAGGCTCATGACTATCAGAGCAGAGAGATGAGAGTTGCAGGCTCATGACTATCAGAGCAGAGAGATGAGAGTTGCAGGCTCATGACTATCAGAGCAGAGAGATGAGAGTTGCAGGCTCATGACTATCAGAGCAGAGAGAGGCAGAGAGCATCCCATTCTAGTTCTGTGAGAGATACAGGCACGCTTGCATTGGTCGAAAACACAGGTTCCAATGTTGTGCTAAACCATAAGGCCCGACCCGAATCAACTCTTAGAATATTACGCCGGGACTAAAAGTCAACTTTTTACCAAGTTTGTTTTTATTGGGGGAGGCGGGGGCATGAAAATTAACGAAGAAGAAACTCAAATGAACTTTGATTGCTTTTAATTTATCCTTTTTTTTTTTTACATATAAAAAAAAGTACCGGATCCCGACAGATAGGATACGGAACGAAACAGTCCAAAATGGAGAGGTGCCGTACGCTATTCCCAGCAGGATCATGGTCAAATTAAGCACTGCTCTCTCTACCATATAACAGTGAATAACAGCATTGATTTTGAGACCAACAGTGCATTTAAATAGAATTGCTCATCCCAGATGTAACGTTTGTCCTATACAGAAGAGTTTTACATGCTTCATTTAACACAGTATACCACCCAGTTCTGAACATGCTGTTTTCATTATACACAATGCATAAATTATTTATCTGAACTGTTAAACTGAAGAATTACTAGAAATACTGGAATTGCTGGAGTTGAGAACTCAACAGCAGAAGCAGTAATAGGTGGGATGGGGCCAGAGTCCCATTCTGCTGGGACTAACACCTGTGTAGTGAGAGGTTAGCCATGTCATAGTGAGAGGTTAGCCATGTCATTGTGAGAGGTTAGCCATGTTATAGTGAGAGGTTAGCCATGTCATAGTGAGAGGTTAGCCATGTCATAGTGAGAGGTTAGCCATGTCATAGTGAGAGGTTAGCCATGTCATAGTGAGAGGTTAGCCATGTCATAGTGAGAGGTTAGCCATGTCATAGTGAGAGGTTAGCCATGTCATAGTGAGAGGTTAGCCATGTCATAGTGAGAGGTTAGCCATGTCATAGTGAGAGGTTAGCCATGTCATAGTGAGAGGTTAGCCATGTCATAGTGAGAGGTTAGCCATGTCATTGTGGGAGGTTAGCCATGTCATAGTGAGAGGTTAGCCATGTCATAGTGAGAGGTTAGCCATGTCATAGTGAGAGGTTAGCCATGTCATTGTGGGAGGTTAGCCATGTCATAGTGAGAGGTTAGCCATGTCATAGTGAGAGGTTAGCCATGTCATTGTGGGAGGTTAGCCATGTCATAGTGAGAGGTTAGCCATGTCACAATGTGTAGTGAGAGGTTAGCCATGTCACAATGTGTAGTGAGAGGTTAGCCATGTCATAGGTAGAGGTTAGCCATGTCATAGTGAGAGGTTAGCCATGTCATTGTGGGAGGTTAGCCATGTCATAGTGAGAGGTTAGCCATGTCATAGTGAGAGGTTAGCCATGTCACAATGTGTAGTGAGAGGTTAGCCATGTCATAATGTGTAGTGAGAGGTTAGCCATGTCATAGTGAGAGGTTAGCCATGTCACAATGTGTAGTGAGAGGTTAGCCATGTCATAGTGAGAGGCTAGCCATGTCACAATGTGTAGTGAGAGGTTAGCCATGTCACAATGTGTAGTGAGAGGTTAGCCATGTCACAATGTGTGGTGAGAGGTTAGCCATGTCATAGTGAGAGGTTAGCCATGTCATAGTGAGAGGTTAGCCATGTCATTGTGGGAGGTTAGCCATGTCATTGTGGGAGGTTAGCCATGTCATTGTGGGAGGTTAGCCATGTCATAGTGAGAGGTTAGCCATGTCATAGTGAGAGGTTAGCCATGTCATAGTGAGAGGTTAGCCATGTCACAATGTGTAGTGAGAGGTTAGCCATGTCAGAGTGAGAGGTAAGCTGGCCATGTCATAGTGTATGTTGGGGGGGGGGGTAGATTTATATTTACATATATATGTACCATCCCTTATCCATTTGGCTCCAACCATAAACAAGTCTTCTATCAAGTTCATTCAATTTGCCATGCAGTCATAAAAACACTACCGACATCAACAGAACTTCCAGCTTGTTTCAGCTGTCATATCACAACTCCTGTGATATGGCACCCCATTCCCAATATAGTGCACTGTATTTCACGGGTCAACACACAGAAGTTACACAACAATAGAGAACCCTATTAACGTAACGGTTGATCTATCCAACTCCCTTGACTGTCCCCTGAAGTGTTTATACAACAGCCCCAACAACAATAACAGGGCAAGATCGAAGCCAAACAGGGACAGACCACACACTGTCTTCTGCCTGTTGCAGTAGCAGTCCATCTCCTACTTTAACCCCCTACTGGGTACAGAGAGAGAGCAGACAAAACACATTCTGCCAGGCCGTAACGGCTCCCTATTCCCTGCATAGTGTACGACCTATGACCAGGGCCTATGGGACTCTATACAGTAGAGGGAATAGGATAGCACAGGATGTAAACAAACAGTCAGGAGGAATCAATTGTACGGTCAATTCAAAAACGGTAAAGGTTTTATAACAAGCAAGTCACGCCTACTTCTTTTTGTTTGCGCTTGTTTTGTTAGGGTTTGAAATGTGAATGAGAAGTCTGATTTATCTGATGTGAAACTGAGTTAAAGAGGGAAGTCATGTGATGTTAGGAGAGTGATAAGGGGAGCTACAGTAATAGCCTGCAAAACTGTATCAGGGCTGGAGACAGGGCACTCTAACCTAATCCACTCCACAGTACAGTCCACAGTAGGGTTGGAGACAGGGCACTCTAACCTAATCCACTCCACAGTACAGTCCACAGTAGTGCTGGAGACAGGGCACTCTAACCTAATCCACTCCACAGTACAGTCCACAGTAGGGCTGGAGACAGGGCACTCTAACCTAATCCACTCCACAGTACAGTCCACAGTAGTGCTGGAGACAGGGCACTCTAACCTAATCCACTCCACAGTACAGTCCACAGTAGGGTTGGAGACAGGGCACTCTAACCTAATCCACTCCACAGTACAGTCCACAGTAGGGCTGGAGACAGGGCACTCTAACCTAATCCACTCCACAGTACAGTCCACAGTAGGGCTGGAGACAGGGCACTCTAACCTAATCCACTCCACAGTACAGTCCACAGTACAGTCCACAGTACAGTCCACAGTAGGGCTGGAGACAGGGCACTCTAACCTAATCCACTCTACAGTACAGTCCACAGTAGTGCTGGAGACAGGGCACTCTAACCTAATCCACTCCACAGTACAGTCCACAGTAGGGTTGGAGACAGGGCACTCTAACCTAATCCACTCCACAGTACAGTCCACAGTACAGTCCACAGTACAGTCCACAGTAGGGCTGGAGACAGGGCACTCTAACCTAATCCACTCCACAGTACAGTCCACAGTACAGTCCACAGTACAGTCCACAGTACAGTCCACAGTAGGGTTGGAGACAGGGCACTCTAACCTAATCCACTCTACAGTACAGTCCACAGTACAGTCCACAGTAGGGTTGGAGACAGGGCACTCTAACCTAATCCACTCCACAGTACAGTCCACAGTACAGTCCACAGTACAGTCCACAGTACAGTCCACAGTAGGGTTGGAGACAGGGCACTCTAACCTAATCCACTCCACAGTACAGTCCACAGTACAGTCCACAGTACAGTCCACAGTACAGTCCACAGTAGGGTTGGAGACAGGGCACTCTAACCTAATCCACTCCACAGTACAGTCCACAGTACAGTCCACAGTACAGTCCACAGTACAGTCCACAGTAGGGTTGGAGACAGAGCACTCTAACCTAATCCACTCTACAGTACAGTCCACAGTACAGTCCACAGTACAGTCCACAGTACAGTCCACAGTAGGGTTGGAGACAGGGCACTCTAACCTAATCCACTCCACAGTACAGTCCACAGTACAGTCCACAGTACAGTCCACAGTACAGTCCACAGTAGGGTTGGAGACAGGGCACTCTAACCTAATCCACTCCACAGTACAGTCCACAGTAGGGTTGGAGACAGGGCACTCTAACCTAATCCACTCCACAGTACAGTCCACAGTACAGTCCACAGTACAGTCCACAGTACAGTCCACAGTACAGTCCACAGTAGGGCTGGAGACAGGGCACTCTAACCTAATCCACTCTACAGTACAGTCCACAGTAGTGCTGGAGACAGGGCACTCTAACCTAATCCACTCCACAGTACAGTCCACAGTACAGTCCACAGTACAGTCCACAGTACAGTCCACAGTACAGTCCACAGTAGTGCTGGAGACAGGGCACTCTAACCTAATCCACTCTACAGTACAGTCCACAGTAGTGCTGGAGACAGGGCACTCTAACCTAATCCACTCTACAGTACAGTCCACAGTAGGGTTGGAGACAGGGCACTCTAACCTAATCCACTCCACAGTACAGTCCACAGTACAGTCCACAGTACAGTCCACAGTAGGGCTGGAGACAGGGCACTCTAACCTAATCCACTCCACAGTACAGTCCACAGTACAGTCCACAGTACAGTCCACAGTAGGGCTGGAGACAGGGCACTCTAACCTAATCCACTCTACAGTACAGTCCACAGTACAGTCCACAGTACAGTCCACAGTACAGTCCACAGTAGGGTTGGAGACAGGGCACTCTAACCTAATCCACTCCACAGTACAGTCCACAGTACAGTCCACAGTACAGTCCACAGTACAGTCCACAGTAGGGTTGGAGACAGGGCACTCTAACCTAATCCACTCCACAGTACAGTCCACAGTAGGGTTGGAGACAGGGCACTCTAACCTAATCCACTCCACAGTACAGTCCACAGTAGGGTTGGAGACAGGGCACTCTAACCTAATCCACTCCACAGTACAGTCCACAGTACAGTCCACAGTACAGTCCACAGTAGGGCTGGAGACAGGGCACTCTAACCTAATCCACTCCACAGTACAGTCCACAGTAGGGTTGGAGACAGGGCACTCTAACCTAATCCACTCCACAGTACAGTCCACAGTACAGTCCACAGTACAGTCCACAGTAGTGCTGGAGACAGGGCACTCTAACCTAATCCACTCCACAGTACAGTACGCTGCTTCTTCATTAGAAATACACTGATTGGCTGGTGAGGCTACTGAATTTGGTTCGTTGTTCTCTCTCAGACAATACTGAGGGAAGAGATATAATGATACATTAAATCTAGAAATACTATATGACCTGCTCGGTTGTAGTAAAACAGCAATTGATCTAAACAGTGCTCTGATGCAACAGGCTGCAGTAAATGGGCCTGGATAATAGGCCAGGATAATAGGCCAGGATGATAGGCCAGGATGATAGGCCAGGATGATAGGCCAGGATGATAGGCCAGGATGATAGGCCAGGATGATAGGCCAGGATGATAGGCCAGGATACTAGGCCAGGATGATAGGCCAGGATGATAGGCCATGATGATAGGCCAGGATGATAGGCCAGGATGATAGGCCAGGATGATAGGCCAGGATAATAGGCCAGGATAATAGGCCAGGATGATAGGCCAGGATAATAGGCCAGGATAATAGGCCAGGATGATAGGCCAGGATAATAGGCCAGGATAATAGGCCAGGATGATAGGCCAGGATAATAGGCCAGGATGATAGGCCAGGATAATAGGCCAGGATAAAAGGCCAGGATAATAGGCCAGGATAAAAGGCCAGGATAATAGGCCAGGATGATAGGACATGATGATAGGCCAGGATGATAGGCCAGGATGATAGGCCAGGATAATAGGCCAGGATAAAAGGCCAGGATGATAGGCCAGGATGATAGGCCAGGATGATAGGCCAGGATGATAGGCCAGGATAATAGGCCAGGATGATAGGCCAGGATGATAGGCCAGGATAATAGGCCAGGATGATAGGCCAGGATAATAGGCCAGGATGATAGGCCAGGATAATAGGTCAGGATAATAGGCCAGGATAAAAGGCCAGGATGATAGGCCAGGATTATAGGCCAGGATGATAGGCCAGGATGATAGGCCAGGATGATAGGCCAGGATAATAGGCCAGGATAATAGGCCAGGATGATAGGCCAGGATAATAGGCCAGGATAATAGGCCAGGATGATAGGCCAGGATAATAGGCCAGGATAATAGGCCAGGATGATAGGCCAGGATAATAGGCCAGGATAATAGGCCAGGATGATAGGCCAGGATGATAGGCCAGGATGATAGGCCAGGATAATAGGCCAGGGTGATAGGCCAGGATAATAGGCCAGGATAATAGGCCAGGATAAAAGGCCAGGATGATAGGCCAGGATGATAGGCCAGGATGATAGGCCAGGATGATAGGCCAGGATAATAGGCCAGGATAAAAGGCCAGGATGATAGGCCAGGATGATAGGCCAGGATAATAGGCCAGGATGATAGGCCAGGATGATAGGCCAGGATGGGTGGCAGGTAGCCTAGTGGTTAGAGTGTTGGGCCAGCAACTGAAAGACTGCTAGATCAAATCCCTGAGCTGACAAGGTAAAAATCTGTTGTTCTACCCCTGAACAAGGCAGGTTAACCCACTGTTCCTAAAACCATCATTATAAATAGGAATTTGTTCTTAACTGACTTGCCTAGTTAAATAAAATACAATTTAAAAAAAAAGGCCAGTGTAGAAGGACCTATTGAAGAAGAAAGAAAACAAAAACAGGGAAGTGGTTATAACCACAAGGGACCATGGGACATTTCATTATTTGTATTGAATTAAACATTATGTTTTAAAAGCATTGGCTGTATGTTTTGACAGATTATACTGTAGCAGATGCAACAGTATCATGTCAATCCTCCAGCTATGTATCAAATCATGAGAGCTGCTCATATGATCTTCTACTCAAATACCCATAAGGTATTTCAACCTCCCAAAATTGTCCAGATTTTTTTTTTTAACTATATTTTACCAGGAAAAGACCCTTGAAGTTAGAAACCTCTTTTGCGCCAGTCAGTACACGCAACACAACACAATACATTAAAAACAATTACAGTGGTCAATCTTATTATTATTATACTGTCGAGCCCATATAAAACATGATAAATTGACGTGAGAGAATTAGATGGACAAGTCAAATCCAAATGGACACGAGCGTGATGCCACTGAGAGTACAGTGAAGAGAACTTGAGCAGCGGAACTCTGACCATTTCTTTGCTACAGATTTATTACAGGACTTGCTCTGCTGACGGTATGAGTTTTGATTTTCAAAGTCAAACCTTATTGAGCTCGATTGCTTATCAAAATGTTGTGAATTAACATAATATTTTAGGAACATCAGACATATTATACTTTGATTTACATCTTCAGGAAAGCAAAACAAAAAGACTTTTATCTCCCTCACCAACTTCAAACATCTGCTATCTGAGCAGCTAACCGATCGCTGCAGCTGTACATAGTCTATTGGTAAATAGCCCACCCATTTTCACCTACCTCATCCCCGTACTGTTTTTATTTATTTACTTTTCTGCTCTTTTGCACACCAATATCTCTACCTGTACATGACCATCTGATCATTTATCACTCCAGTGTTAATCTGCAATATTGTAATTATTCGCCTACCTCCTCATGCCTTTTGCACACAATGTATATAGAATCCCATTTTTTTCTACTGTGTTATTGACTTGTTAATTGTTTACTCCATGTGTAACTCTGTGTTGTCTGTTCACACTGCTATGCTTTATCTTGGCCAGGTCGCAGTTGCAAATGAGAACTTGTTCTCAACTAGCCTACCTGGTTAAATAAAGGTGGAATAAAATAAATAAATAAAAAGTCGCCAAACTGTACAGTAGCCTCGTCCAAAGGCAGGCAGGTGGCGATATTGAGTCGTTTTCATCTTACCGTCCAAACGCATTGTATGCATCCGGCAATAGTATCCCCGTGGACTGGTTCATACCTAAACCATTCTCCATTCAGGTTGCGTAGGCTTCAATTTACTCTTTCACTTGATTTAATTATGAGAAGGGAGAACATTTGAGGGAAATATGCATATTTTCCTTATGAGACACCATTTTCCACCACCATGCTCATGACTAAATGCTAATCCCTGGTGTTGTTTATCATTTTCAGCCAATCAGGTTGAAACTAGCAGACCAGGGGTTCCGTTTCTTTTACTGCATGTTTATTTTAGCAGCATCACATTAGTGGAAACCAGGACTGTTCTCAGGGCAGACCTGGTTGTAGTTTAAGTCGATTAGGGGAGAATTTTTGCAAATCCTAACCATTTTCGTAAAAAAAAAAAACTTAATCGCCTAACCTTACACTTTAATTATCCTAATCTGCTGCGTAAATCATCCTAACCTGCTACGAAAAGTAACTTCTGTTCGTCAAAACAGGCTGACCTGCCCTGAGAATAGTATTGGTTTCGACTAATATAATACAGGTTAGGGGTGAAAAAAACAGACTGGCTGAAGGCAATACACAACATTTAGCCACTGGCATCATGATGGAGAATTGTGTTTCATAAGGAAAGTATGCATATTTTCTGTTTTTTTCACCGCCTTCTAGCCATTAAATAATGTTAAGGAGGAAATCGATGCCTACGCAGTTTGAATGGAAAAGGATTTTAGTACGATTGCCGGCTGCATACCATGCGTTTGGACGGTAATATGAAAACTACTCAATATTGCCAGCTGCTGGCCTTTGGGCTAAAAGTAGCCTATGCTTCAGAATCAGACAACAGGGCTATTGTCCACTAAATGGCACATCATGACAAACCACACATTCCAAAGGCACGGGATGACAACAGCTAGCTATTGACTCATCATATTCTATTGATCATTGGAATGACAGCGGTTATCCATAAATCAAATAATGACAGTCCGTCTATGCGTAATGGCACAAATGATTTGCCCCACATAGCATACACGTGCAATAGGGTTGTTGTTTGTTTCGTTCATAGTCTATGGCTCAACACAATGCTTCGATTTGCCCCCCCCCCCCCCCCAAAAAAAAACAAAACAAACACTGGAACTTTAGAACATCGGAACTTTAGAACACCTTTAAACAATACAATATAACACCATAGGAGAAAGTTCTATTCCGATCGGTCTATTTAAAGTTATAATGCATTCCGGTTCAGATTATTTTAGTAACAGCCAGCATACCTCTGACATAGCCTATTCATTCTGATTCACTCTCAACTCTTTCCACTGATTCAGATCCTCTCTCTCACATAGCGAAAGACTAACCCAAATAGGAGAAGGTTATGCCCGTGATTTCCCAATAATAGCTCAAGTAGACTACTTTCTTCTCCCAGTTCAATTATCATACTCCCGTTTCCCCACCAAGCACTGCAGAATAAACATAAAACCGACCAACACTCACTGAGATAGCGCGATGGGAGGGGTTAGAGGTACCTACCAGCTTTATATGCCCAACATTATTTTCTTCTGTCATCTTGAAACAGTCGAAAACGAAGTTAAGAAACACTTGGATCGAACAGAAGTGGAAGAGCCCCGGTTATGTGACACAAACAGCGTTGCTCCGTTTAGTTCTGTTCCCGCTCGCTCTCGACGCAAGCAACTGCGAACCTCCCTGACTGCGCATTCACTCACCGTCCGTGAAAGCTCACAGGCTTGTATATTTAACTTTAGAAAAACGAGAGGGAGAGAGACAGACAGACAGAGAGAGAGAGAGAGAGAGAGAGAGAGAGAGAGAGAGAGAGAGAGAGAAGAGGCAGACAGAGAGAGGGAGGCAGACAGACAGAGAGAGAGAGGGAGACAGAGAGAGAGACAGAGAGAGACAGAGAGAGAGAGAGGGAGAGAGAGAGACAGACAGAGAGAGAGAGAGAGAGAGAGACACAGAGAGAGAGACAGAGAGAGAGAGAGAGAGAGAGAGAGAGAGAGAGAGAGAGAGAGAGGCAGACAATCGCAGGAAAGCGGCTCCTCCTACCAATACAATGCGAAAACCCTAAAACCACAGATCTGATCTACAAGCGCAGCGCAGGCAGGCGTGCTCATACTCGTCCTAGCCTACATACACCGGGCAGTAGAGTGATCAGCTGTAACCAACTTCATGAAATTGATGGGATCGTTAATGACAATGGAATTGCCTCGTCTTCTAATGACGATGATATGTCTAGGGTAGGCTTCTCATTTTAATGAAACTCTACTGTATGATGCAAGGACAGGTAATACTGTTGTTGAAGTTTAAGGCAGTTTCATATATAGCCTCCTGTTGACTCATTCATATGGTTAAGAGCTTGTTAAATAAATTGTTTAGAATATAATATAGTCTATAATACTAATATAATAGAAGATTACTTAATGAATTTACAAGTGTTACCTTGAAAATGTTTCAATTTTACTTTTTTTTTCTATGAGAATACATTCCAGAAAATGCCCTAAATATAGCCCCCCTTTGTTGAGGGTCTCTGTGTCTGTACTTTGTCCTCGTGTCTACTCTACAAAGTGAAAGTGGAAACAATGTACAGTAAGTGATTCGGTCACCACTGTTTTCTAGCACAGTGCTCTTGAGTCTAAAAAGTTGCAAGTCCTGCCTCTTTCCGACTCAAAGATGAGAGAATTAACACAGCCACACTCCAACACACTTCAGTCACAGCACAACTCTGAGCTCTGGGTCCCCATAGGCTCTGGGTTTCATAATGCGTCATTCTTCATAGGAAAAGCACCCACACATCGGAGTCTGCTTGTAGCAGGTGCGTGGGAATAAGTCAGTGATGTCTAAAATGCTCGGAGGAAGGCCAAGAGGCACATAGCGGTCTACTAAAGGTCAACTATGGCTTAATTAGACAGTGATAATGGCAACAGGTCAACTATGGCTTAATTAGACAGTGATAATGACAACAGGTCAACTATGGCTTAATTAGACAGTGATAATGACAACAGGTCAACTATAGCTTAATTAGACAGTGATAATGACAACAGGTCAACTATAGCTTAATTAGACAGTGATAATGACAACAGGTCAACTATAGCTTAATTAGACAGTGATAATGACAACAGGTCAACTATAGCTTAATTAGACTGTGATAATGAGAACAGGTCATCTATAGCTTAATTAGACAGTGATAATGACAACAGGTCAACTATAGCTTAATTAGACAGTGATAATGACAACAGGTCAACTATAGCTTAATTAGACAGTGATAATGACAACAGGTCAACTATAGCTTAATTAGACAGTGATAATGACAACAGGTCAACTAAACAGCAGTGTGTTAGTTTTTCTTTTCTTTTAGAAGTTCATTCTTAAAATGGAATCAGAATTCTATGCACCAGTGATTTAAAACAAATGCAAGCTATTATATGCAATGCCTTCGCATAGAAATGTGATCATGTCTGTTCTTTAAAAAAATGTCAAGGATACTGAACTAGAGTTGACCCCAATTAGTCGACTGGTCGATTGTTTGGTCGACCTAGCAGTAGCAAACACTGAACCAAAATATAAACGCAACGTGCAACAATTTCAACTTTTCTTAATGAGTTACAGTTCATGTATAAGGAAATCAGTCAACTTAAATAAATTCATTAGGCCCTAATCTATGGATTTCACATCCACTGGGGAGCCAGGCCCAGCCAGTCAGGATAGGTTGTTTTCTTCCACAAAAGGGACAGTTTCATCAGCTGTCCTGGTGGCTGGTCTGAGATGGCAAAATAATGTTGAGATACGAAGACGTTCTTATAAATTACATTAAACTGCTCCCCGAAAATGTGCATTTGGCAAGCAGATCGGTAGAAACTGTAAGATAAATTGGGATTCCACATGAGAAAGGTTGCCGACTTCTCGTGTAGCGGATTACTGGCAACCTAAGGAGAGAAAAGGCAGAATCTTCGAAAGCAAGTAGAGGTGGGATGAGGATGGTCGAGTCAGGTTAATTTTTTTAAAACTTCTGGTTATCTTGATCTCTGGATCCCTCTTGAGTAATTTGTGTCTTGTTTAATCAAACAATGCGCTTAAAGCATCAGACACACTCAATGCATATATAGTTGATTTTATTAAAACATGTAGGGTGTGTCTGTGTATGGAAAAATATATGCTTAAACATTCTGACCAATCAATTGGCCGAAAGAATGGACAACTTTTGTTCAACCAAGGTTTTCGAAATCAGGATTTGGCCTAAGAAACAGGCAGGCCTACTGTAAGTCCTTCCTCTGCAACACCATCATTAAGTCTGCCGACAACACGGCGGTGGTAGGCCTGATCACCAAGGACGATGAGACAGGCTATAGGGAAAAGGTCAGAGACCTGGCAGTGTGGTGCCAGGGCAACAATCTCTCCCTCAACGTCAGCAAGACAAAGGAGTTGATAGTGGACTTCAGAAAATGGAGGGCCGAGCATGTCTCCATTCATATCGATGGGGTTGTAGTGGAGCGGATTGTGAGCTTCAATTTCCTAGATGTCTACATCACTAAGGACCTATCATGGTCCAAACACACCAACACTGTTGTGAAAAGGGCATGACAACGCCTCCTTCCCCTCAGGAGGCTGAAAAGATTTGGCATGGGGCCCTCAGATCCTAAAATAGTTCTACAGCTGAACCATCGAGAGCATCTTGGCTGGCTCCATCACCGCTTGGTATGGCAACTGCTTGGCATCTGACAGTAAGGCGCTGCAGAGGGTAGTGTGTATGGCCCAGTACGTCACTGGGGCCGAGCTGCAGAGGGTAGTGTGTATGGCCCAGTACGTCACTGGGGCCGAGCTGCAGAGGGTAGTGTGTATGGCCCAGTACGTCACTGGGGCCGAGCTCTCTACCAACCATCCGAGCTCTCTGCCCCTCTATATCAGGTGGTGTCAGAGGAAGGCCCTAAAAGTTTTCAAACCCCCCAAGTCATAGACTGTTCTCTCTGCTACCGCACTGCAAGTGGTACCAGAGCACCCCACACACACACACACACACACACACACGCTCCCACACAAAATACACACATGCATATTGACTCCACACACACACACTCACACATAGCCACACTATATTTTACACTCTTCACATACGCTGCTGTTACTGTGTTTATAATCTATCCTGATTGCCTAGTCACTTTTATCTCTACCTACACGTACATGTTAACTCAACTACCTCGTACCCCCACACGTTGACTCTGTACTGGTACTCCTTGTATAAAGTCTAGGTATTACCTCAACTACCTCGTACCCCCACACGTTGACTGTACTGGTACTCCTTGTATAAAGTCTAGGTATTACCTCAACTACCTCGTACCCCCACACGTTGACTCTGTACTGGTACTCCTTGTATAAAGTCTAGGTATTACCTCAACTACCTTGTACCCCCACACGTTGACTGTACTGGTACTCCTTGTATAAAGTCTAGGTATTACCTCAACTACCTCGTACCCCCACACGTTGACTCTGTACTGGTACTCCTTGTATAAAGTCTAGGTATTACCTCAACTACCTTGTACCCCCACACGTTGACTCGGTACTGGTACTCCTTGTATAAAGTCTAGGTATTACCTCAACTACCTCGTACCCCCACACGTTGACTCTGTACTGGTACTCCTTGTATAAAGTCTAGGTATTACCTCAACTACCTCGTACCCCCACACGTTGACTCTGTACTGGTACTCCTTGTATAAAGTCTAGGTATTACCTCAACTACCTCGTACCCCCACACGTTGACTCTGTACTGGTACTCCTTGTATAAAGTCTAGGTATTACCTCAACTACCTCGTACCACCACACGTTGACTCTGTACTGGTACTCCTTGTATAAAGTCTAGGTATTACCTCAACTACCTCGTACCCCCACACGTTGACTCTGTACTGGTACTCCTTGTATAAAGTCTAGGTATTACCTCAACTACCTCGTACCCCCACAAGTTGACTCTGTACTGGTACTCCTTGTATAAAGTCTAGGTATTACCTCAACTACCTCGTACCCCCACACGTTGACTCTGTACTGGTACTCCTTGTATAAAGTCTAGGTATTACCTCAACTACCTCGTACCCCCACACGTTGACTCTGTACTGGTACTCCTTGTATAAAGTCTAGGTATTACCTCAACTACCTCGTACCCCCACACGTTGACTCTGTACTGGTACTCCTTGTATAAAGTCTAGGTATTACCTCAACTACCTCGTACCCGACACGTTGACTCGGTACTGGTACTCCTTGTATAAAGTCTAGGCATTACCTCAACTACCTCGTACCCCCACACGTTGACTCTGTACTGGTACTCCTTGTATAAAGTCTAGGTATTACCTCAACTACCTCGTACCCCGACACGTTGACTCTGTACTGGTACTCCTTGTATAAAGTCTAGGTATTACCTCAACTACCTCGTACCCCCACACGTTGACTCTGTACTGGTACTCCTTGTATAAAGTCTAGGTATTACCTCAACTACCTCGTACCCCGACACGTTGACTCTGTACTGGTACTCCTTGTATAAAGTCTAGGTATTACCTCAACTACCTCGTACCCCCACACGTTGACGCTGTACTGGTACTCCTTGTATAAAGTCTAGGTATTACCTCAACTACCTCGTACCCCCACATGTTGACTCTGTACTGGTACTCCATGTATAAAGTCTAGGTATTACCTCAACTACCTCGTACCCCCACACGTTGACTCTGTACTGGTACTCCTTGTATAAAGTCTAGGTATTACCTCAACTACCTCGTACCCCCACACGTTGACTCGGTACTGGTACTCCTTGTATAAAGTCTAGGTATTACCTCAACTACCTCGTACCCCCACACGTTGACTCTGTACTGGTACTCCTTGTATAAAGTCTAGGTATTACCTCAACTACCTCGTACCCCCACACGTTGACTCTGTACTGGTACTCCTTGTATAAAGTCTAGGTATTACCTCAACTACCTCGTACCCCCACACATTGACTCTGTACTGGTACTCCTTGTATAAAGTCTAGGTATTACCTCAACTACCTCGTACCCCCACACGTTGACTCTGTACTGGTACTCCTTGTATAAAGTCTAGGTATTACCTCAACTACCTCGTACCCCCACACGTTGACTCTGTACTGGTACTCCTTGTATAAAGTCTAGGTATTACCTCAACTACCTCGTACCCCCACACGTTGACTCTGTACTGGTACTCCTTGTATAAAGTCTAGGTATTACCTCAACTACCTCGTACCCCCACACGTTGACTCTGTACTGGTACTCCTTGTATAAAGCCTCATTTTATTGTTATTTTATTGTGTTACTATTTCCTTTTCTGATTTGACAAATGTTTCTTACTTTTTAACTCTGCGTTGTTGTGAAAGGGCTCATAAATTAAGCATTTCACATTAGTCTACACCTGTTGTATTCAGTGCATGTGACCCCCAAAAAATATGATTTGATTTCATGTGAAGACAACACACAGCCTGTAGCCAAGTAGGCTATGATACTCTCTCCTTCAACACTTAAATAACACTGGCAAGGTAAGGTAAAAATAGCTTGTGCTAATAGCTGGGCAAAACCATCGCCTCAACAAGCAATTGGTGCACATAACCAAAAAGACAGAAAAAAGGAGTGCCCGCTTCTCAAGCAACCAAGAATATACATTCACGTGTCTGGGGGCCTATCATAGTAGAGTACGGTCATGTCTAGGGGCCCCTCATAGTAGAGTATGGTCATGTCTGGGGGCCCCTCATAGTAGAGTATGGACATATTTAGGTGCCCCTCATAGTAGAGTATGGTCATGTCTAGGGGCCCCTCATAGTAGAGTATGGTCATGTCTAGGGGCCCCTCATAGTAGAGTATGGACATATTTAGGTGCCCCTCATAGTAGAGTATGGTCATGTCTAGGGGCCCCTCATAGTAGAGTATGGTCATGTCTGGGGGCCCCTCATAGTAGAGTATGGTCATGTCTAGGCCCTCATAGTAGAGTATGGTCATGTCTAGGCCCTCATAGTAGTGTATGGTCATGTCTCGGCCCTCATAGTAGAGTATGGTCATGTCTGGGGGCCCCCATAGTAGAGTATGGTCATGTCTAGGCCCTCATAGTAGAGTATGGTCATGTCTGGGGGCCCCCCATAGTAGAGTATGGTCATGTCTAGGCCCTCATAGTAGAGTATGGTCATGTCTAGGGGCCCCTCATAGTAGAGTATGGTCATGTCTGGGGGCCCATCATAGTAGAGTATGGTCATGTCTAGGGGGTCATAGTAGAGTATGGTCATGTCTGGGGGCCTATCATAGTAGAGTATGGTCATGTCTAGGGGCCCCCCATAGTAGAGTATGGTCATGTCTAGGGGCCCCCCATAGTAGAGTATGGTCATGTCTAGGGGCCCCCCATAGTAGAGTATGGTCATGTCTAGGGGCCCCACCATAGTAGAGTATGGTCATGTCTAGGGGCCCCCCATAGTAGAGTATGGTCATGTCTAGGGGCCCCTCATAGTAGAGTATGGTCATGTCTAGGGGCCCCCCATAGTAGAGTATGGTCATGTCTAGGAGCCCCCCATAGTAGAGTATGGTCATGTCTGGGGGCCCATCATAGTAGAGTATGGTCATGTCTAGGGGCCCATCATAGTAGAGCATGGTCATGTCTAGGGGCCCCCCATAGTAGAGTATGGTCATGTCTAGGGGCCCCTCATAGTGGAGTATGGTCATGTCTAGGGACCTCTCATAGTAGAGTATGGTCATGTCTAGGGACCCCCATAGTAGAGTATGGTCATGTCTAGGGGCCCCCCATAGTAGAGTATGGTCATGTCTAGGGGCCCCTCATAGTAGAGTATGGTCATGTCTGGGGGCCTATCATAGTAGAGTATGGTCATGTCGAGGGGCCCCTCATAGTAGAGTATGGACATATTTAGGTGCCCCTCGTAGAGTATGGTCATGTCTAGGGGCCCGCCATAGTAGAGTATGGTCATGTCTAGGGGCCCCCATAGTAGAGTATGGTCATGTCTAGGGGCCCCCCATAGTAGAGTATGGTCATGTCTAGGGGCCCCCCATAGTAGAGTATGGTCATGTCTAGGGGCCCCTCATAGTAGAGTATGGTCATGTCTAGGGGCCCCTCATAGTAGAGTATGGTCATGTCTAGGGGCCCCTCATAGTAGAGTATGGTCATGTCTAGGCCCTCATAGTAGAGTATGGTCATGTCTAGGGGCCCCTCATAGTAGAGTATGGTCATGTCTAGGGGCCCCTCATAGTAGAGTATGGTCATGTCTAGGGGCCCCTCATAGTAGAGTATGGTCATGTCTAGGCCCTCATAGTAGAGTATGGTCATGTCTAGGGGCCCCTCATAGTAGAGTATGGTCATGTCTAGGGGCCCCTCATAGTAGAGTATGGTCATGTCTAGGGGCCCCTCATAGTAGAGTATGGTCATGTCTAGGCCCTCATAGTAGAGTATGGTCATGTCTAGGCCCTCATAGTAGAGTATGGTCATGTCTAGGGGCCCGCCATAGTAGAGTATGGTCATGTCTAGGCCCTCATAGTAGAGTATGGTCATGTCTAGGCCCTCATAGTAGAGTATGGTCATGTCTAGGCCCTCATAGTAGAGTATGGTCATGTCTAGGGGCCCCTCATAGTAGAGTATGGTCATGTCTAGGCCCTCATAGTAGAGTATGGTCATGTCTAGGTGCCCCCAGACAACCACAAGTTAACCTAACGTAGCAGACATAAAAGAAGGGTGGGGGGTCCTCTTCTCTTCTTCTCTTCTCTTCAACCAATCCAGTAAATGTGTAGGAGGAGTTAATAAGATGGAGTGTCACCTCGTTAATGTCCAAAAGAGGAAGTCGAGTCATAAGCTCTCTTTCCATGCCCCCTGAAAACTGGAATGTCCACAAGGTGGTAAAAACACTGGAAATGAATCCACAGATTCAAATAAATTATTCTAGAATAGTAAACTGACGCACTTGGTAGCAGTATGGGGAGCAATGATACACATTTTTACAACCGTAAAATCTCTAGAAAAGTAGGATCAAGCCGTATTTAATTCAAGACCGCACGAGGGAGAGCAGGCCTTGAGCTTTGACGCAAGTGTGATGGCCACAGGTAAGAAATCCCCTTAAGCCTGTGCTATCACATTAAGGAGCAATATCAATATCTCAAATAAGTAAATAAGTAAATAATAATAGACATTAGACTACACATTTGCAGTGAGAACAACCAGGCTAAATATTATATTATACTCCACTGTACACTGTCTATAGGTCAATCATTCCCCGTGTCAGACAGGTGCAGCCAGCCAGTCTCTGTCAACACGCCTCAGGTCTGCCCTGTCCATAGAACTCTCATTAAGGCTACCTAGAACACACACCTGGTGCGATGGGACACGCCCCACTGTGCTAGACATTCAGCTGTAACCGGTAGTCATGTGAAATCTGTGGTCAGTGTGAAAGAGGCAGTAGGAGAGGTGTTGCGTTGTCAGGAGGCACACAATTACGTTGTGCACGTTTTTGTCTCACACTTTTGAGCAAATGAAAAGTTGTAGAACTGACCTATAGAATGCACATAGTTGCTAGGCAATTTCCTTAATTTCAGTACGACGCGTTTCCTGAAGTACAGGTATTTTCACCAACACAGTTTTCTCTCGTCATCATAAAGTTGTGGCATACACTTTGATTTACACTCAGAGATGCATGTCCCTTCCAGTCCTACCACCACATCAAACTGATAGAGAATGAATGGATGAATGAATGGTTGAATGAATGAATGGTTGAATGAATGAATGGATGAATGAATGGTTAAATGAATTAATGGTTAAATGAATGAATGGTTAAATGAATTAATGGTTAAATGAATGAATGAATAGTTGAATGAATGAATGAATGCATGGTTGAATGAATGAATGGTTGAATGAATAGTTGAATGAATGAATGAATGCATAGTTGAATGAATGAATGGTTGAATGAATGGATGGTTGAATGAATGAATGGATGGTTGAATGAATGAATGAATGGTTAAATTAATGAATGGTTAAATGAATGAATGGTTAAATGAATGAATGGTTAAATGAATGAATGAATGGTTGAATGAATGAATGAATGCATGGTTGAATGAATGGTTGAATGAATGAATGAATGAATGAATGAATGAATGAATGAATGAATGGTTAAATGAGGTCGAGTCCCAAATAGCACCCTTTAGTCAAAAGTAGTGCACTATATAGGGAAAAAGGGCGACCGTTTAGGATACACTCATGGTTTCAACAGAGCCTGACATTAATCGCTGATGAGAGACTGGGGCTGTGTGACAGAATGGGGTTGTAGGATTCCTGTCAACTAGCAACACAACAAAAAGCCACGGAACACCTCGGCAGCGTCCCAAAAAATATTTCTTCTGATTAATAGCAGTGCACTAGGAAGGTAACAGGGTGCCGTTTGGGACACAGGCTTTATATTCCTCTCATCCGTCCACGGCAACACCAGGACATACAGGGATCCATCCATGGCAACACCAGGACATACAGGGATCCATCCACGGCAACACCATGACATACAGGGATCCATCCACGGCAACACCAGGACATACAGGGATCCATCCACGGCAACACCAGGACATACAGGGATCCATCCACGGCAACACCAGCACATACAGGGATCCATCCACGGCAACACCAGGACATACAGGGATCCATCCACGGCAACACCAGCACATACAGGGATCCATCCACGGCAACACTAGCACATACAGGGATCCATCCACGGCAACACCAGGACATACAGGGATCCATCCACGGCAACACCAGGACATACAGGGATCCATCCACGGCAACACCAGGACATACAGGGATCCATCCACGGCAACACCAGCACATACAGGGATCCATCCACGGCAACACCAGGACATACAAGGATCCATCCACAGCAACACCAGCACATACAGGGATCCATCCACGGCAACACCAGCACATACAGGGATCCATCCACGGCAACACCAGCACATACAGGGATCCATCCACAGCAACACCAGGACATACAGGGATCCATCCACAGCAACACCAGGACATACAGGGATCCATCCACGGCAACACCAGGACATACAGGGATCCATCCACGGCAACACCAGCACATACAGGGATCCATCCACGGCAACACCAGCACATACAGGGATCCATCCACGGCAACACCAGGACATACAGGGATCCACCCACGGCAACACCAGCACATACAGGGATCCATCCTCGGCAACACCAGGACATACAGGGATCCATCCACGGCAACACCAGCACATACAGGGATCCATCCACGGCAACACCAGCACATACAGGGATCCATCCACGGCAACACCAGCACATACAGGGATCCATCCACAGGCTCAAAAGAGCCAGAAACAAAGAACAGTCTGAGATATGGCTTTTTCTTTGCAACTCTGCCTAGAAGGCCAGCATCCCGGAGATGCCTCTACTGTTAACATCTAGGCAGAGTTGCACAGAAAAAGCCATATCTCTGACTGTTCTTTGTTGCTGGCCATTTTGAGACTTTAAACAAACCCACAAATGCTGATGCTCCAGATACTCAACGAGAATAAAGAAGGCCAGTTTTATTGCTTCTTTAATCAGAACAACAGTTTTCAGATGTGCTAACATAATAGAAAAAGGGTTTTCTAATGATCAATTAGCCTTTTAAAATTATAAACTTGGATTAGCTGACACAACGTGCCATTGGAACACAGGAGTGATGGTTGCTGACAATGGGCCTATGTAGATATTCCATTTATAAAAAACAGCCTTTTCTAGCTGCAATAGTCATTTGCAACATCAACAATGTATACACTGTATTTCTGTTCAATTTGTTATTTTAATGGACAAAAAATTGGCTTTTATTTCAAAAACAAGGACATTTCTAAATTACCCCAAAAGTAGTGTATATGTAACGGATGTGAAATGGCTAGCTAGTTAGCGGCGGTTTGCGCTAATAGCATTTCAATCGGTGACATCACTCGCTTTGAGACCTTGAAGTAGTGGTTCCCCCTTGCTCTATAAGGGCCGTGGCTTTCGTGGAGTGATGGGTAACGATGCTTTGTGGGTGTCAGTTGGTGATGTGTGCAGAGGGTCCCGGGTCGGGGCAAGGGGACAGACTAAAGTTAGACTGTTACATATATAAAGTTGAAGTCGGAAGTTTACATACACTTAGGTTGGAGTCATTAAAACTTGTTTTTCACCCACTCCACACATTTCTTGTTAACAAACTATAGTTTTGGCAAGTCGGTTAGGACATCTACTTTGTGCATGATACAAGTAATTTTTCCAACAATTGTTTACAGACAGATTATTTCACTTATAATTCACAGTATCACAATTCCAGTGGGTCAGAAGTTTACATACACCAATTGACTGTGCCTTTAAACAGTTTGGAAAATTCCAGAAAATTACATCATGGCTTTAGAAGCTTCTGATAGGCTAATTGACATAATTTGAGTCAATTGGAAGTGTACCTGTGGATGTATTTCAAGGCCTACCTTGAAACTCAGTGCCTCTTTGCTTGACATCATGAGAAAACCAGAAGAAATCAGCCAAGACCTCAGAAAGTTTTTTTTAATAATAATAATAATATAATATATCCCATTTAGCAGACGCTTTTGTCCAAAGCGACTTACAAGTCGGCTGGGGCCACTACTTTTACATATGGGTGGCCCCAGCGGGAATCGAACCCACGACGCTTGGCGCTGCAAGCGCCATGCTCTACCGACTGAGCCACACAGGACTCTTTTTAGACCTCCTCAAGTCTGGTTCATCCTTGGGAGCATTTCCAAAATTCCTGAAGGTACCAAGTTCATCTGTACAAACAATAGTACGCAAGTATAAACACCATGGGTCCACACAGCCGTCATACCGCTCAGGAAGGAGACCCGTTCTGTCTCCTAGAGATGAACGTACTTTGGTGCGAAAAGTGCAAATCAATCACAGAACAACAGCAAAGGACCTTGTGAAGATGCTGGAGGAAACAGGTACAAAAGTATCTATATTCACAGTAAAATGAGTCCTATATCGACCTAACCTGAAAGGTCACTCAACAAGGAAGAAGCCACTACTCTGAAAACAGCCATAAAAAAAGCCAGACTACGGTTTGCAACTGCACATGGGGACAAAGATCATACTTTTTGGAGACATGTCCTCTGGTCTGATGAAATGTTTGGCCATAATGACCATCATTATGTTTGAAGGAAAAAGGGGGAGGCTTGCAAGCCAAAGGACACCGTGAAGCATGGGGGTGGCAGCATCATGTTGTGGGGGTGCTTTGCTACAAGAGAGACAGGTGCACTTCACAAAATAGATGGCGTCATGTGGGAGGAAAATTATGTGGATATATTGAAGCAACATCTCAAGACATCAGTCAAGAAGTTAAAGCTTAGTCTCAAATGGGTCTTCCAAATGGGCAATGATCCCAAGCATACTTCCAAAGTTGTGGCAAAATGGCTTATGGACAACAAAGTCAAGGTATTGGAGTGGCCATCACAAATCCCTGCCCTCAATTTTATTGCACATTTGTGGGCAGAACTGAAAAAGTGTGTGCGAGCAAGGAGGCCTGCAAACATGACTCCGTTACACCAGCTCTGTCAGGAGGAATGGGCCAAAATTGACCAAACTTATTGTGGGAAGCTTGTGGAAGGCTATCCAAAACAGGGAATTTGAACTAGGATTAAATGCCAGGAATTGAGAAAAACTGAGTTTAAATGTAACCTTTATTTAACTAGCCAAGTCAGTTAAGAACAAATTGTTATTTTCAATGACGGCCTAGGAAAAGTGGGTTAACTGCCTATTCAGGGGCAGAATGACAAATTTGTACCTTGTCAGCTCGGGGTTTGAACTTGCAACCTTCCGGTTCCTAGTCCAACGCTCTAACCACTAGGCTACCCTGCCACCTCTACACTCTAACCACTAGGCTACCCTGCTGCCTCTACACTCTAACCACTAGGCTACCCTGCCACCTCTACACTCTAACCACTAGGCTACCCTGCCACCTCTACACTCTAAACACTAGGCTACCCTGCCACCTCTACACTCTAACCACTAGGCTACCCTGCCACCTCTACACTCTAAACACTAGGCGACCCTGCCACCTCTACACTCTAACCACTAGGCTACCCTGCCACCTCTACACTCTAACCACTAGGCGACCCTGCCGCCTCTACACTCTAACCACTAGGCTACCCTGTCGCCTCTACACTCTAACCACTAGGCTACCCTGCCTCGTCTACACTCTAACCACTAGGCTACCCTGCCGCCTCTACACTCTAACCACTAGGCTACCCTGCCGCCTCTACACTCTAACCACTAGGCTACCCTGACCCCTCTACACTCTAACCACTAGGCTACCCTGCCGCCTCTATACTCTAACCACTAGGCAACCCTTCCGCCACTACAAAAATGTTCAATCGGGTTCAAGTCCGGGTTCTGGCTGGGCCACTCAAGGACATTCAGAGACTTGTCCCGAAGCCACTCCTGTGTTGTCTTGGCTGTGTGCTAAAGGTCATTGTCCTGTTGGAAGGTGAACCTTCGCTCTGGATCAGGTTTTCAACAAGGATCTCTCTATATGTTGCGCCGTTCATCTTTCCCTCGATCCTGACTAGTCTCCCAGTCACTGCAACTGAAAAACATCCCCACACCATGATGCTGCCACCACGATGCTTCACTGTAGGGATGGTGCCAGGTTTCCTAAAAATGTGATGCTTGGAATTCAGGCCAAAGAGTTCAATCTTGGTTACATCACACCAGAGAATCTTGTTTTTCATGGTCTGAGAGTCCTTTAGGTGCCCTTTGGCAAACTCCAACGGGCTGTCATGTGCCTTTTACTGAGGAATAGCTTTCGTTTGGCTACTCTACCATAAAGACCTGATTGGTGGAGTACTGCAGAGTTGGTTGTCCTTCTGGAAATGTTCTTTCATCTCCTCAGAGAAACTCTGGAGCTCTGCAAGAGTGACCATCAGGTTCTTGGTCACTTCCCTGACCAAGGCCCTTCTCCCCCGACTGCTCAGTTTGGCCGGGTAGCCAGCTCTAGGAAGAGTATTGGTGGTTCCAAACTTCTTCCATTTTAGAATAATGGGAGGCCACTGGGTTCTTGGGGACATTCAATGGTGCAGAAATGTTTTGGTACCCTTCCCCAGATCTGTGCCTTCCCAATCCTGTCTTGGAGCTCTACGGACAATTTCTTCGACCTCATGGCTTGGTTTTTGCTGTCAACTGTAGGACCTTATATAGACAGGTGTGTATCTTTCTAAATCATGTTCAATCAATTGAATTTACCACAGGTGGACTCGAGTCAAGTTGTAGAAACATCTCAAGGATGATCAATGGTAACAGGATGCACCTGAGCTTAATTTCGAGTCTCATAGCAAAGGGTCTGAATACTTATGTAAATAAGGTATTTCTGGGGGGTTGTAACTCTGAATTAGCAAACATTTCTAAAAACCTGTATTCGCTTTGTCATGATGGGGTAGTGTGATGTCATTATGGGGTATTACGCTGTCATGATGGGGTATTGTGATGTCATTATGGGGTATTGTGATGTCATTATGGGGGTATTGTGATGTCATTATGGGGGTATTGTGTGTAAATTGATGAGGAAAAAAATGTTTTTGATCCATGTTAAAATAAGGCTGTAATGTAACGAAATGTGAAAAAGGGGAAGGGGTCTGAATACTTATCGAATGTACTGTACACACACACACACACACACACACACACACACACACACACACACACACACACACACACACACACACACACACACACACACACACACACACACACACACACACACACACACACACACACACACACACACACACACACACACGGGCCACACAACATACCAACAGTACATATGACCTTGTACTAGGCTGTTTAAACAACAACAACAGAGATGGAAGTTGTACCAAACGATGCGCCAGGCCCTTGTGAGTTGTCTGGTGTATGTTTGTTTGTGTCCGACAGAGGGGAGCCAACACCACAGTGAAATTCATGGAACTACTGCCCCAAAATAGGATTTATTATTTTATTTTATTATTGTTTATTTATTTTACAATTAGTCAAAACTTCATAATACATTTGAACAGTATACAACAATTATTCATGTCAACCCTCTGTTTGAAACAATATTTGTAAAGGATTCAAAGGGTGAAAGGCCTTATTCATTCAAATGAATCATTTAGATCCTAGTCTATTCTTCATGGCACTCTCTATACTTCCTTTAACCTGGAAAAGACAATATAGGAGAATATAATTCCAAGGCTGTCAGCTCAAGTTGCAACAATTGACAAAGAAGAGATGGACACAAACTGTAAGACCTATTCAGAGAAGCCTCAGGAGGCCGGTACAACATTTTGTATTATTATTTTTTTTACATTTATTAATCAAAGACATCTATCTTTTGCACAAAAGACTGAACCCTCTGAGTGGTGGAGCATTCTGGGAAATGTCTTGATACTAAATTCCATGAATAACACCCCATAGGCTCCATCAGCAAAAGACAGGAAGAAAATCTGGCTCTGGTCCAAAATAATGTACTAAATAGGTATACAGTAGCTTGCTATTTGGGACGCAGACAGACAGACAGACAGACAGACAGACAGACAGACATGTTCCCTTGCTCACTGACTGACTGAATTATGCAGCCTGCTTTTGGCATAGCCCAAATGTCAGGGACTTCATGCCTGCACCTGTGTATCTACACCCCTCCCCCTGTACCTTCTGTCTAAGGGAACGCCCCATCACATCACAGTGCTGTCTGCTTTAGTCTGTCTGCCCCTTGGCCCACAACCAAGACAGCCTTAGCTTTCAGTGACTGGATGCATGTATCTTTATATATATTCATGTCTGCCCCTTTAACGAGTAGTAAAGTTAAACACGTTCTTTATCGTTTCCGTGTTTGAAACTGATAAAGGGGATGAATGAAAAACCAGACTGAAGGTATATCAGAAATATTATTTTCAATGAACTCTTCAATAAACTCTTATGTTCAATGACAGCCTGGGAACAGTGGGTTAACTACCTGTTCAGGGACAGAACGACAGATTTGTACCTTGTCAGGTCAGGGGTTTGAACTTGCAACCTTCCGGTTACTAGTCCAACGCTCTAACCACTAGGCATTCTCAAAACTTTTGGCCACGACTGTACATGCAATCATAGACGTGATATTATCTGAGGCTATTCTGGCTGCATTGTCTTGGAAAGGAATGCAATAGAGAATGTAGTCAATATGCATCCCAAATGGCACCCAATTCCCTACTACATAGTGCACAAATTCTGACCAGGGCCTATAATGTTCTACTCAAAAGGTAGTGCACAATATAGTGCAGGGGTGGGCAATTCCAGTCCTCGATGGCCTGATTGGTGTCACAGTTTTGCCCCATCCCCCATCTAACACACCTGACTCCAATAATCACCTCATCACGATCTTCAGTTTAGAATGCTATTTGATTCATCAGCTGCGTTTGTTAGGGATGGAGAAGAAGTGTGGTACCAATCAGACCCTGGAGGACTGGAGTTGCCCACTCCTGATATACAGAGTAGGGTGGCATTTGAGATGCATATCAATGGACTTAGAACATTATCTTCCCTATTGATATGATGATTATGTTACATTATTACAGTAATGACAGTATCTCCCCTATTGATATGATGATTCTGCTACATTATTACAGTAATGACATTATCTCCCCTATTGATATGATGATTCTGCTACATTATTACAGTAATAACATTATCTCCCCTATTGATATGATGGTTATGCTACATTATTACAGTAATGGCATTATCTCCCCTATTGATGTGATGGTTTTCCTACATTATTACAGTAATGATACTATCTGTCCTATTGATATGATGATTCTGATACATTATTACAGTAATGACATTATCTCCCCTATTGATATGATGGTTCTGCTACATTATTACAGTAATGACATTATCTTTACTATTGATATGATGGTTATGCTACATTATTACAGTAATGACATTATCTCCCCTATTGGTATGATGGTTCTGCTACATTATTACAGTAATGACAGTATCTTCCCTATTGATATGATGGTTCTGCTACATTATTACAGTAATGGCATTATCTCCCCTATTGGTATGATGGTTCTGCTACATTATTACAGTAATGACATTATCTCCCCTATTGATATGATGATTCTGCTACATTATTACAGTAATGACAGTATCTTCCCTATTGACGTGATGGTTCTGCTACATTATTACAGTAATGGCATTATCTCCCCTATTGATGTGATAGTTCTGCTACATTATTACAGTAATGACATTATCTCCCCTATTGATATGATGATTCTGCTACATTATTACAGTAATGACAGTATCTTCCCTATTGACGTGATGGTTCTGCTACATTATTACAGTAATGGCATTATCTCCCCTATTGATGTGATAGTTCTGCTACATTATTACAGTAATGACATTATCTCCCCTATTGATATGATGGTTCTGCTACATTATTACAGTAATGACAGTATCTCCCCTATTGATATGATGATTCTGCTACATTATTACAGTAATGACATTATCTCCCCTATTGATATGATGGTTCTGCTACATTATTACAGTAATGACAGTATCTTCCCTATTGATATGATGATTCTGCTACATTATTACAGTAATGGCATTATCTCCCCTATTGATGTGATAGTTCTGCTACATTATTACAGTAATGACATTATCTCCCCTATTGATATGATGGTTCTGCTACATTATTACAGTAATGACAGTATCTTCCCTATTGACGTGATGGTTCTGCTACATTATTACAGTAATGACAGTATCTCCCCTATTGATATGATGATTCTGCTACATTATTACAGTAATGACATTATCTCCCCTATTGATATGATGGTTCTGCTACATTATTACAGTAATGACATTATCTTTCCTATTGATATGATGGTTCTGCTACATTATTACAGTAATGACATTATCTCCCCTATTGATGTGATAGTTCTGTTACATTATTACAGTAATGACAGTATCTTCCCTATTGATATGATGGTTCTGCTACATTATTACAGTAATGACATTATCTCCCCTATTGATGTGATAGTTCTGCTACATTATTACAATAATGACATTATCTCCCCTAATGATATGATGATTCTGCTTCATTATTACAGTAATGCCATTATCTCCCCTATTGATATGATGATTCTGCTACATTATTACAGTACTGACATTATCTGTCCTATTGATAGGATGGTTCTGCTACATTATTACAGTAATGACATTATCTCCCCCTATTGATATGATGGTTCTGCTACATTATTACAGTAATGACATTATCTCCCCCTATTGATATGATGGTTCTGCTACATTATTACAGTAATGACATTATCTCCCCCTATTGATATGATGGTTTTGCTACATTATTACAGTAATGACATTATCTCCCCTATTGATATGATGGTTCTGCTACATTATTACAGTAATGACATGATCTCCCCTATTGATATGATGGTTCTGCTACATTATTACAGTAATGACATTATCTCCCCCTATTGATATGATGGTTCTGCTACATTATTACAGTAATGACATTATCTCCCCTATTGATATGATGGTTCTGCTACATTATTACAGTAATGACATTATCTCCCATATTGATATGATGGTTCTGCTACATTATTACAGTACTGACATTATCTTTCCTATTGATGTGATGGTTCTGCTACATTATTACAGTAATGACATTATCTCCCATATTGATATGATGGTTCTGCTACATTATTACAGTACTGACATTATCTTTCCTATTGATGTGATGGTTCTGCTACATTATTACAGTAATGACACCTTGAAAGTGTTCAATCAATATGAATTTAGAAAGGCTTTTGATTGCCTTGAGAGACTGTGAATAAAGAAATTGGCACATGTTCTGTGCTGTCAACATCAATGCATTGTTACACAACCTTAAAAGGTTCTGTTTAGTGAAAACGAAGAAAAACTCATTACAGAATGTAATGTATTATACTTGAATTTCCAGTCGTGTCCTTCCCCAGAAAGAATGCAGCGATTAATTACATATCAATGCCTGCATCCCAAATGGCACTCTATTCACTATATAGTGCACTACCTTTGACCAGAGCCCAAGTGCACACTATATGGTGAAAAGGGTGCTGCATTATATGGTGAATAGGGTGTCATACTATATGGTGAATAGGGTGCCATACTATATGGTGAATAGGGTGTCATACTATATGGTGAATAGGGTGCTACATTATATGGTGAATAGGGTGCTACACTATATGGTGAATAGGGTGCCATACTATATGGTGAATAGGGTGCTACACTATATGGTGAAAAGGGTGTAATACTATATGGTGAATAGGGTGCTACATTATATGGTGAAAAGGGTGCTACATTATATAGTGAATAGGGTGCTACACTATATGGTGAATAGGGTGCTACACTATATGGTGAATAGGGTGCCATACTATATGGTGAATAGGGTGTCATACCATATGGTGAATAGGGTGCTACATTATATGGTGAATAGGGTGCTACATTATATGGTGAATAGGGTGTCATACTATATGGTGAATAGGGTGTCATACTATATGGTGAATAGGGTGCCATACTATATGGTGAATAGGGTGCCATACTATGTGGTGAATAGGGTGCCATACTATGTGGTGAATAGGGTGCCATACTATATGGTGAATAGGGTGCTACATTATATGGTGAATAGGGTGCCATACTATATGGTGAATAGGGTGCCATACTATATGGTGAATAGGGTGTAATACTATATGGTGAATAGGGTGTCATACTATATGGTGAATAGGGTGCCATACTATATGGTGAATAGGGTGCTACATTATATGGTGAATAGGATGCCATACTATATGGTGAATAGGGTGCTACACTATATGGTGAATAGGGTGTCATATTATATGGTGAATAGGGTGCTACACTATATGGTGAATAGGGTGTCATATTATATGGTGAATAGGGTGTCATACCATGTGGTGAATAGGGTGCTATATTATATGGTGAATAGGGTGCCATACTATATGGTGAATAGGGTGCTACATTATATGGTGAATAGGGTGCTACATTATATGGTGAATAGGGTGTCATATTATATGGTGAATAGGGTGCTACACTATATGGTGAATAGGGTGCTACATTATATGGTGAATAGGGTGCTACATTATATGGTGAATAGGGTGCCATACTATATGGTGAATAGGGTGCCATACTATATGGTGAATAGGGTGCTACACTATATGGTGAATAGGGTGTCATATTATATGGTGAATAGGGTGCTACATTATATGGTGAATAGGGTGCCATACTATATGGTGAATAGGGTGCCATACTATATGGTGAATAGGGTGCTACATTATATGGTGAATAGGGTGCCATACTATATGGTGAATAGGGTGCCATACTATATGGTGAATAGGGTGTAATACTATATGGTGAATAGGGTGTCATACTATATGGTGAATAGGGTGCCATACTATATGGTGAATAGGGTGCCATACTATATGGTGAATAGGGTGCTACACTATATGGTGAATAGGGTGTCATATTATATGGTGAATAGGGTGCTACACTATATGGTGAATAGGGTGTCATATTATATGGTGAATAGGGTGCTACATTATATGGTGAATAGGGTGTCATATTATATGGTGAATAGGGTGCTACACTATATGGTGAATAGGGTGCTACATTATATGGTGAATAGGGTGTCATACTATATGGTGAATAGGGTGCCATACTATATGGTGAATAGGGTGCTACACTATATGGTGAATAGGGTGTCATATTATATGGTGAATAGGGTGCTACACTATATGGTGAATAGGGTGCTACATTATATGGTGAATAGGGTGCTACATTATATGGTGAATAGGGTGCCATACTATATGGTGAATAGGGTGCCATACTATATGGTGAATAGGGTGTAATACTATATGGTGAATAGGGTGTAATACTATATGGTGAATAGGGTGTCATACTATATGGTGAATAGGGTGCCATACTATATGGTGAATAGGGTGCCATACTATATGGTGAATAGGGTGCTACATTATATGGTGAATAGGGTGCCATACTATATGGTGAATAGGGTGCTACATTATATGGTGAATAGGGTGCCATACTATATGGTGAATAGGGTGCTACACTATATGGTGAATAGGGTGCTACATTATATGGTGAATAGGGTGCTACATTATATGGTGAATAGGGTGCCATACTATATGGTGAATAGGGTGCCATACTATATGGTGAATAGGGTGCTATATTATATGGTGAATAGGGTGTCATACTATATGGTGAATAGGGTGCTACACTATATGGTGAATAGGGTGCCAAACTATATGGTGAATAGGGTGCTATATTATATGGTGAATAGGGTGCCATACTATATGGTGAATAGGGTGCTACATTATATGGTGAATAGGGTGCCATACTATATGGTGAATAGGGTGCTACATTATATGGTGAATAGGGTGCCATACTATATGGTGTATAGGGTGCTACATTATATGGTGAATAGGGTGCTATATTATATGGTGAATAGGGTGCCATACTATATGGTGAATAGGGTGCTACATTATATGGTGAATAGGGTGCCATTTTGGACAACACTATGTAATAACATAGACTGTGATACCTGCATAGCAGGGACATAATCACATCAAGTGAGACCCGTCACATCTTGTTACTATATTTAAGCTGAATGACAACCAAATGAATTCTGAAGACGGGAACGGTTAGACTGAATACTCTTAAAGTAAGTCGTAATAATGGGAAAAATCCAATAACTTCAGTAACTTTAACAATCCAATAGCTTCAGCAAGGGGCGCCAACTCATTTTAGAGCAATATGCTAATGCTTCCGGAATCACGTGTTAACAGACCAACAACAATATGCTAATACTTCCGGAATCACGTGTTAACAGACCAACAACAATATGCTAATACTTCCGGAATCACGTGTTAACGGACCAACAACAAAATGCTAATGCTTCCGGAATCACGTGTTAACAGACCAACAACAATATGCTAATGTTTCCAGAATCACGTGTTAACAGACCAACAACAATATGCTAATGCTTCCGGAATCACGTGTTAACAGACCAACAACAATATGCTAATGTTTCCAGAATCACGTGTTAACAGACCAACAACAATATGCTAATGCTTCGGGAATCACGTGTTAACAGACCAACAACAATATGCTAATGCTTCCGGAATCACGTTTTAACAGACCAACAACAATATGCTAATGCTTCGGGAATCACGTGTTAACAGACCAACAACAATATGCTAATGCTTCCGGAATCACGTGTTAACAGACCAACAACAATATGCTAATGCTTCCGGAATCACGTGTTAACAGACCAACAACAATATGCTAATACTTCCGGAATCACGTGTTAACAGACCAACAGCAATATGCTAATGCTTCCGGAATCACGTGTTAACAGACCAACAACAATATGCTAATGCTTCCGGAATCACGTGTTAACAGACCAACAACAATATGCTAATGCTTCCGGAATCACGTGTTAACAGACCAACAACAATATGCTAATGCTTCCTGGAATCACGTGTTAACAGACCAACAGCAATATGCTAATGCTTCCGGAATCACGTGTTAACAGACCAACAACAATATGCTAATGCTTCCGGAATCACGTGTTAACAGACCAACAACACTATGATAATGCTTCCGGAATCACGTGTTAACAGACCAACAACAATATGCTAATGCTTCCGGAATCACGTGTTAACAGACCAACAACAATATGCTAATGCTTCCGGAATCACGTGTTAACAGACCAAAAACAATATGCTAATGCTTCCGGAATCACGTGTTAACAGACCAACAACAATATGCTAATGCTTCCGGAATCACGTGTTAACAGACCAACAACAATATGCTAATGTTTCCGGAATCACGTTTTAACAGACCAACAACAATATGCTAATGCTTCCGGAATCACGTGTTAACAGACCAACAACAATATGCTAATGCTTCCAGAATCAGGTGTTAACAGACCAACAACAATATGCTAATGCTTCCGGAATCACGTTTTAACAGACCAACAACAATATGCTAATGCTTCCGGAATCACGTGTTAACAGACCAACAACAATATGCTAATGGTTCCGGAATCACGTGTTAACAGACCAACAACAATATGCTAATGGTTCCGGAATCACGCGTTAACAGACCAACAACAATATGCTAATGCTTCCGGAATCACGTTTTAACAGACCCACAACAATATGCTAATGCTTCCGGAATCACGTGTTAACAGACCAACAACAATATGATAATGGTTCCGGAATCACGCGTTAACAGACCAACAACAATATGCTAATGCTTCCGGAATCACGTTTTAACAGACCAACAACAATATGCTAATGGTTCCGGAATCACGTGTTAACAGACCAACAACAATATGCTAATACTTCCAGAATCACGTGTTAACAGACCAACAACAATATACTAATGCTTCCGTAATCACGTGTTAAGAGACCAACAACAATATGCTAATGCTTCCGGAATCACGTGTTAACAGACCAACAACAATATGCTAATGCTTCCGGAATCACGTGTTAACAGACCAACAACAATATGCTAATGGTTCCGGAATCACGTGTTAACAGACCAACAACAATATGCTAATGGTTCCGGAATCACGCGTTAACAGACCAACAACAATATGCTAATGCTTCCGGAATCACGTTTTAACAGACCCACAACAATATGCTAATGCTTCCGGAATCACGTGTTAACAGACCAACAACAATATGATAATGGTTCCGGAATCACGCGTTAACAGACCAACAACAATATGCTAATGCTTCCGGAATCACGTTTTAACAGACCAACAACAATATGCTAATGGTTCCGGAATCACGTGTTAACAGACCAACAACAATATGCTAATGCTTCCGGAATCACGTGTTAACAGACCAACAACAATATGCTAATGCTTCCGGAATCACGTTTTAACAGACCAACAACAATATGCTAAAATGGCGTGAATCTTCCGGGAGTCAAAGCCAAATTATTTAAAAATAAAACTTTTCTATCCATATCATGTGCTCATGCTCTGCTTCAGTGGGTAATGAACTGTTGGTTGGCTTGTATCTCTCTGTGTGTGTGTGTGTGTGTGTGTGTGTGTGTGTGTGTGTGTGTGTGTGTGTGTGTGTGTGTGTGTGTGTGTGTGTGTGTGTGTGTGTGTGTGTGTGTGTGTGAGTACAGTTTGTTCTTAGCTGTCATAAGCCCAAAAAATCATGGCCACATGTAACAACGGTGCAACAAGTCCTGTTCAGAGTTGTACCAGTCAGGACAGCAGTTAGCTAGAGGAGATGAGATAACCAACAGACAGAGATGTACCAGTCAGGACAGCAGTTAGCTAGAGGAGATGAGATAACTAACAGACAGAGTTGTACCAGTCAGGACAGCAGTTAGCTAGAGGAGATGAGATAACCAACAGACAGAGCTGTACCAGTTAGGACAGCAGTTAGCTAGAGGAGATGAGATAACCAACAGACAGAGCTGTACCAGTCAGGACAGCAGTTAGCTAGAGGAGATGAGATAACTAACAGACAGAGATGTACCAGTCAGGACAGCAGTTAGCTAGAGGAGATGAGATAACCAACAGACAGAGATGTACCAGTCAGGACAGCAGTTAGCTAGAGGAGATGAGATAACTAACAGACAGAGTTGTACCAGTCAGGACAGCAGTTAGCTAGAGGAGATGAGATAACCAACAGACAGAGCTGTACCAGTTAGGACAGCAGTTAGCTAGAGGAGATGAGATAACCAACAGACAGAGCTGTACCAGTCAGGACAGCAGTTAGCTAGAGGAGATGAGATAACTAACAGACAGAGATGTACCAGTCAGGACAGCAGTTAGCTAGAGGAGATGAGATAACCAACAGACAGAGTTGTACCAGTCAGGACAGCAGTTAGCTAGAGGAGATGAGATAACCAACAGACAGAGCTGTACCAGTCAGGACAGCAGTTAGCTAGAGGAGATGAGATAACCAACAGACAGAGCTGTACCAGTCAGGACAGCAGTTAGCTAGAGGAGATGAGAAAACCAACAGACAGAGCTGTACCAGTCAGGACAGCAGTTAGCTAGAGGGGATGAGATAACCAGAGGCTGAGGGTTTTAAAGTGGCAACATATTCCCTATGGTCCTGGTCAAAAACAGTGCACTATATAGGGAATAGGGTGCTTTTTGAGACACAACCAGGGAAGCATGTTGGTGTAGTGTTTTGGGTTCCCACATTAGTTGACTACTGCCAGTACAGGGTTTCACACACTGAGCCACATACTGTGGGAATCATTGACCTTTCAAATCTCCTGGAGATGTAGCTAGCTTCTGCAGAGGAGGGTTAAGAACAGCATAAGAGCATCTCAATCTATTTAATTACGCATTTCAACAGTTGGAATGGTCTGTTTCGTCCTGTTTTAAACAGCATGAGAGCATCTCATTCTATTTAATTAGGCAGTTCAACAGTTGGAATGGTCTGTTTCAAACAGCATGAGAGCATCTCATTCTATTTAATTACGCATTTCAACAGTTGCAATGGTCTGTTTCGTCCTGTTTTAAAAACATAACAGCGTCTCGTTCTGGAGAAAAGAGCAGGGCCAACTGTCATTTAGGATTAAAGCCTTTTAAATAAGCTTAACCTACTTCAACTCTTTTAAAGACAATTAATTTAATGGCGAAATTTTGAAGCAGAGGCCTGGTGCATCTTCACTGAAATGAGATGGAAACTTTGAAGCAGAGGCCTGGTGCATCTTCACTGAAATGAGATGGAAACTTTGAAGCAGAGGCCTGGTGCATCTTCACTAAAATGAGATGGAAACTTTGAAGCAGAGGCCTGGTGCATCTTCACTGAAATGAGATGGAAACTTTGAAGCAGAGGCCTGGTGCATCTTCACTGAAATGAGATGGAAACTTTGAAGCAGAGGCCTGGTGCATCTTCACTGAAATGAGATGGAAACTTTGAAGCAGAGGCCTGGTGCATCTTCACTGAAATGAGATGGAAACTTTGAAGCAGAGGCCTGGTGCATCTTCACTAAAATGAGATGGAAACTTTGAAGCAGAGGCCTGGTGCATCTTCACTGAAATGAGATGGAAACTTTGAAGCAGAGGCCTGGTGCATCTTCACTGAAATGAGATGGAAACTTTGAAGCAGAGGCCTGGTGCATCTTCACTGAAATGAGATGGAAACTTTGAAGCAGAGGCACACACACGCACACACGCACTGGCTGTACTTTGATCTGAGCAGAGGGCACATATTTCCCACCGTGACTAAGCCAATCTCATTTAAATTAGAAACTTGTTGTCAGCATGTCCTATTGATTATTTCAGAGGGGAAAAACGCTTTAACAGTTGGTGATTTATTTTGAAACAGGATTTCATCAGATATGGAACACAAACTCATAGCCATTATCACCCTGTTGTTAAATGTCTGGCGTTAACTTTATTGGAGCAGTTTTCCAACTTGAAAATCAATGGAAAGTGTGAAAATGAAAGTGAACATCGTAGGAAAGTAAAAGTGGTATTACGATGTGAAGATGAATCAGAGTGACAACATGAATCTTCCTGAATTAATGGAATTACCAAAGAACCTGACCAATCAATGTCTGCACCTGACCAATCGATGTTTAGCTCTGGGCACCTGACCAATCAATGTTTAGCTCTGGACACCTGACCAATCAATGTTTTGCTCTGGACACCTGACCAATCAATGTTTAGCTCTGGACACCTGACCAATCAATGTTTAGCTCTGGACACCTGACCAATCAATGTTTAGCTCTGGACACCTGACCAATCAATGTTTAGCTCTGGACACCTGACCAATCAATGTTTAGCTCTGGACACCTGACCAATCAATGTTTAGCTCTGGACACCTGACCAATCAATGTTTAGCTCTGGACACCTGACCAATCAATGTTTAGCTCTGGACACCTGACCAATCGATGTTTAGCTCTGGGTACCTGACCAATCAATGTTTAGCTCTGGACACCTGACCAATCAATGTTTAGCTCTGGACACCTGACCAATCAATGTTTAGCTCTGGACACCTGACCAATCAATGTTTAGCTCTGGACACCTGACCAATCAATGTTTAGCTCTGGGCACATGGCAAATCAATGTCTGCACCTGACCAATCAATGTTTAGCTCTGGACACCTGACCAATCAATGTTTAGCGCTGGACACCTGACCAATCAATGTTTAGCTCTGGACACCTGACCAATCAATGTTTAGCTCTGGACACCTGACCAATCGATGTTTAGCTCTGGGTACCTGACCAATCAATGTTTAGCTCTGGACACCTGACCAATCAATGTTTAGCTCTGGACACCTGACCAATCAATGTTTAGCTCTGGGCACCTGACCAATCAATGTTTAGCTCTGGACACCTGACCAATCGATGTTTAGCTCTGGGTACCTGACCAATCAATGTTTAGCTCTGGGCACCTGACCAATCGATGTTTAGCTCTGAGTACCTGACCAATCAATGTTTAGCTCTGGGCACCTGACCAATCAATGTTTAGCTCTGGGTACCTGACCAATCAATGTTTAGCTCTGGACACTTGACCAATCGATGTCTAGCTCTGGGCACCTGACCAATCGATGTTTAGCTCTGGGTACCTGACCAATCGATGTTTAGCTCTGGGCACCTGACCAATCAATGTTTAGCTCTGGGTACCTGACCAATCGATGTTTAGCTCTGGGTACCTGACCAATCGATGTTTAGCTCTGGGTACCTGACCAATCAATGTTTAGCTCTGGACACCTGACCAATCAATGTTTAGCTCTGGGCACCTGACCAATCAATGTTTAGCTCTGGACACCTGACCAATCAATGTTTAGCTCTGGGCACCTGACCAATCAATGTTTAGCTCTGGACACCTGACCAATCAATGTTTAGCTCTGGGCACCTGGCAAGTAATCCAGAGGTCCAGGAATCAAACACAAACATATAGACTTTAACTGACTTGAACTGGACCAAGATGACAACCTCCTTCACAGACAGACGAGAACAACAAGACAGCATGTATGAAGCCTTTTCAGACACTTCATTCTGTAGAATGTAGGAAGACGTACAACAGAAGCATCAGACAGGAAGACGCACAGCAACACTTCCTCCTCCGGCTGTACCTGACTGCCTGCACTACACACACTTCACATTACAGGTTGAGGTTTCCTCTAAACTTCAGTCAGGAATACGTCTGGCACCTTTCGTCAGCATGGCAGGGAGTGTGTGTGTATATGTGTGTGTATATGTGTGTGTATTTGTGTGTATGTATGTGTGTGTGTGTGTGTGTGTGTGTGTGTGTGTGTGTGTGTGTGTATTTGTGTGTGTGCTTGTGTGTGTGTATTTGTGTGTGTGTTTGTGTGTGTGTAGTTGTGTGTGTGTGTGTGTGTGTGTGTGTGTGTAGTTGTATGTGTGTGTGTGTGTGTGTGTGTGTGTGTGTGTGTGTGTGTGTGTGTGTGTGTGTAGTTGTATGTGTGTGTGTGTGTGTGTGTGTGTGTGTGTGTGTGTGTGTGTGTGTGTGTATTTGTGTGTGTGTGTGTGTGTGTGTGTGTGTGTGTGTGTTTCCACCCAGACTACATCTGCATTGTTTTCTCTCTTGGGTTTTAGACTAGGTTTCTGTACAGCACTTTGTGACATCTGCTGATGTAAAAAGGGCTTTATAAATAAATTTGATTGATTGGCCTCGCGGGGACAGCAGTAAGTCCTGGAAGTGAGCTGAGCAGCAGACAGTGTCTTTGAAGGAGTGTGTCATCTTGCACTGCAGGGGTTGTGTCCCGACCCGAATTTCACCCTATACACAAAGGTGCTATCTGGTGCTATCATTGGAGAACCCTTTGAAGAACCATTGTTGGTTCCAGGCAGAACTCTTTTGGATTCAAGTAGAACTGTTTGGGGTTTCATGTAGAACCCTTTCCACAGAGGGTTCTACATGAAACCCAAAATGGTTCTACCTGGAACCAAAAGGAGCACTTCCATGGGGACAAACAACAAACCATGTTGGAACCCTTTTGGAACTCATAGCGTTCAGGTCAAAAGTAGTGCACTAGATAAGGAGTAGGGTTCCATAGGGCTCTGGTCAAAAGTAGTGCACTAGATATGGAATAGGGTTCCATAGGGCTCAGGTCAAAAGTAGTGCACTAGATAGGGAATAGGGTTCCATAGGGCTCTGGTCAAAAGTAGTGCACTATATAGGGAATAGGGTTCCATAGGGCTCAGGTCTAAAGTAGTGCACTAGATATGGAATAGGGTTCCATAGGGCTCTGGTCAAAAGTAGTGCACTAGATAGGGAATAGGGTTCCATAGGGCTCAGGTCTAAAGTAGTGCACTAGATATGGAATAGGGTTCCATAGGGCTCTGGTCAAAAGTAGTGCACTTGATAGGGAATAGGGTTCCATTTGGGATGCGTCCAAGGTTTCTTAGTCTGGCAGAAGGTCTACTGTACAGCAAAAGACAATAGGTGCTAAGTACTCAAGCAGAGGGGAGACGAGGGCAGTTACGGTGACCGTATTACCGCCACACTGGTGGTCACGAGTCATAACCGCATTCAAATTACACCTGACCGTTTAGTCCCGGTAACTAGGCTTCTCCAAGCTCTGATGTCGCTGATGGTCATTAGTAACCTACCAAACTTGCTAACTGCCTGGTACTCAGCACTCTATTGTCCCTCTAATCACTCTGACGTCAATGCAAACGCAGCGAAAATCTAATCAAACACTTCATGAGAGCCCATGAGCTCATGTTGTGCAACATTTTTTATAGGCTATGCAATTGCGTGACAAAACAGAGTTTTGATGGCCTCTATTAAAAAGAGGAGGATCCTATCAGCTTTCTATTGGAAAGGCCTACTATATTTATTTATTTCTAAACTTTCCTAATATTAAGCACATTGCATCTCTTTACAACAGGAGTATAGCCTACCTGGCTGGCATGAACATGAACCACAGGAAAAGCGTCCTCCATTTGCTATTTAAGTGCATCGATGACATGTATTTTTTTTCTGATAATGGTCCATTCTAAATCAAAACTAATTTCACAGATATATTATTTAGTATATGTAAAGACAAGATTAAATTAAGAATAGTCTGATGGGTGACAATATTATCACTGGTGAATGGTATATTATCACATGCGAATGATGCCCAGTGTGTGCAACTTTTCCAAATAATCTTCGCATACCTCATGTAGCCTAGCCCATACAGTGCATTTGGTTCAGTACACACAGTGCATTTGGGTCAGTACACACAGTGCATTTGGTTCAGTACACACAGTGCATTTGGTAAGTATTCAGACCCCTTGACTTTTTCCACATTTTGTTACGTTACAGCCGTATTCTAAAATGTATTAAATACAAATAATTCCTCATCAATCCTCATCAATCTAGAAGGAATACCTAGGATAAGATAAGTAATCCTTCTCACCACCCTCCCACCCTTAATGATTTAGATGCACTATTGTAAAGTGGCTGTTCCACTGGATGTCAGAAGGTGAATTCACCAATTTGTAAGTCGCTCTGGATAAGAGCGTCTGCTAAATGACTTAAATGTAATGTAAATGTAGACACCATAGCAGAAATACCTTAATCGCTTCCAAAGGTGCTTCAAAAAAGTACTGAGTAATGGGTCTATTCAGATCCTTTAATATGAGACTTTAAATGAAGGATATGGTGCATTCTGTTTCCATTGATCATCCTTGATGTCTCTACAACTTTATGTTTAAAAAAAACACTTTTATTTAACTAGGCCAAACCCGAACGACGCTGGGCCAATTTTGTGCCGCCCTATGGGACTCCCAATCATGGACGGATGTGATACAGCCTGGATTCAAACCAGGGACTGTAGTGACGCCTCTTGCACTGAAAGGCAGTGCATTAGAGCTATGCGCCACTTGGGAGCCCCAATTAGAGTCCACCTGTGGTAAATCAATTGATTGGACATAATTTGGAAAGGCACACACCTGTCCATATAAGGTCCTACCATTGACAGTGTACGCCAGTGCAAAAACCAAGCCATGAGGTCAAAGGAATTGTCTGCAGTGCTCTGAGACAAGATTGTGTCAAGGCACAGATCTGGGGAAGGGTACCAAAACATTTCTGCAGCACTAAAGGTCCCCAAGAACACAGTGGCCTCCCATCATTATTAAATGAAATAAGTTTGGAACCGCCAAGACTAGAGTTGATCGCCCGGCCAAACTGAGCAATCGGGGGAAAAGGACCTTAGTCAGCCAGGTGACCAGGACTCCCATGATCAGTCTCATAGAGATCCAAAGTTCCTCTGTGGAGATGGGAGAACCTTCCAGAAGGACAACCATCTCTGCAGCACTCCACCAATCAGGCCTTAATGGTAAAGTGGCCAGACGGAAGCAACTCCTCAGGAAAAGGCACATGACAACCCGCTTGGAGTTTACCAAAAGGCAACGAATGGAAATGACAGGGAGGAGTTATTATGACATGATAGGAACCAAGTTTTGAAAAAAAAAACACACACAGGGCAATTACCCAGAAAAACACACACACGGGGTCATTACCCAGCAAAAAACACACACACACAGGGTCATTACCCAGCAAAAAACACACACACACAGGGTCATTACCCAGCAAAAAACACACACACAGGGCAATTACCCAGCAAAAAACACACACAGGGTCATTACCCAGGCAAAACACACACACAGGGTCATTACCCAGGCAAAACACACACACAGGGTCATTACCCAGGCAAAACACACACACAAGGTCATTACCCAGGCAAAACACACACACGGGGTTATTACCCAGGCAAAACACACACACAGGGTCATTACCCAGGCAAAACACACACACAGGGTCATTACCCAGGCAAAACACACACACAGCGTCATTACCCAGGCAAAACACACACACAGGGTCATTACCCAGGCAAAACACACACACAGGGTCATTACCCAGGCAAAACACACACACAGGGTCATTACCCAGGCAAAACACACACAGGGTCATTACCCAGGCAAAACACACACAGGGTCATTACCCAGGCAAAACACACACACAAGTTTATTACCAAGCAAAACACACACAGATACAGGGTCATTACCCAGTAAAACACACACACACATTACCCAGGCGAGCCATGTAGTTCAGTAGTAGATAGCCGGTTGACAAACACTGTTGAGGAGGGAAACGGTGAGGGCTTGAGACCGTGTTAATCAGAGGAGGTCTGGAGGAAAATACTTCATGTACTTTTAAATCACCGGGTACTGAGTGTGTGATATGTAGCTGTGTAGAGGTCATTATTCCATTCAGAATGTAACGCGGTGTTTACCAACCCGGCTAGGGCAGGTGTGGGTGACTGGAGGCTAGCTCTACCCTCTATTCTTGGCAAAAATAAAAAACCTTTCTCAAGTTTTGTATTTCGTTGTTTACTTCTTTTTCTCCTGACATAATTCAATAAAAAAATGTTTTATTCTAGCCAGTTCTCACTGCTTCAAACACAGCGCTCATCTGTGCTCTGTGTGAGACCTGGATTAACTAGGAGTGATTCAAGGCATAGCCAGGTTGGCTGCATGCCAGACTGACCTGTGATATAATGAAGGTGCAATTGCCATGCAGCCCCAGTCAGCATAGTCTAGCCTAGCATAGCCTAGTGTAGACTAGCCTAGCATAGCCTAGCGTAGACTAGCCTAGCGTAGCCTAGCCTGGGCTTTATCTGTGAGAGGGAGGGAGGTCAGCTAAGCCCCTGTCAGGAGGCACAGAGACAGGCAAGGTGAAGCTAGCAGGGAGACCTGGGATATTCTGAGCTGAGCTGAGCAGGAAGGTAGTAGGGAGATGCTGATATACTCTGAGTTTAGCTCCCTGGGAGAGAGTTGGAGCTATATCCCAAATGGGCCCCTATTCCCTATATATAACACTATGGGGTTCTGGTCAAAATTGGTGCACTATATAGGGAATAGTGTACCATTTGGAATGCAGGGCAGAGGCTTCAGCTACAGCTGAGAGGTGTTATCTGCTGCTCCATGGCTCTATGGGAGATCTGATTGGCTGCAAACCTAGATAGAGAGGTCTGATTGGCTGCCAACCTAGATAGAGGTCTGATTGGCTGCCAACATGGATAGAGAGGTCTGACTGGCTGGCATCCTGGACAGAGAGGTCTGACTAGCTGGCATCCTGGACAGAGAGGTCTGACTAGCTGGCATCCTGGACAGAGAGGTCTGATTAGCTGGCATCCTGGATAGAGAGGTCTGACTAGCTGGCATCCTGGATAGAGAGGTCTGACTAGCTGGCATCCTGGATAGAGAGGTCTGACTAGCTGGCATCCTGGACAGAGAGGTCTGACTTGCTGGCATCCTGGACAGAGAGGTCTGACTAGCTGGCATCCTGGACAGAGAGGTCTGACTAGCTGGCATCCTGGACAGAGAGGTCTGACTAGCTGGCATCCTGGACAGAGAGGTCTGACTGGCTGGCATCCTGGACGGAGAGGTCTGACTAGCTGGCATCCTGGACAGAGAGGTCTGACTAGCTGGCATCCTGGACAGAGCACAGGGACTCTCAGGAAGGCACCTAAACAAAGCCCCCGTCACGGTCACCAAGATGTGGAGGAACCGACAGTATTACACTGCCCTCTGGATCAGAGGTGAGGGGTCTGACTCTCTCACAGCAAGCTCTGTTCTCAGCTGGACTGACTGGCAGTGGGATAGAGGGATAGAGAGGGAGAGGGGAATAGAGAGGGAGAGAGAGGAGGAGAGAGAGAGAGTGTTTCAGCGTTCAGAGGGAGTTAGAAATCACAGGCAGGGTGAGAGAGGGAGAGATACATCCTGCTGTGTATCTGAGTGGCGTTAAAAATAGAGCCTTGTGTGTGTGAAGAGAGAAGATGTACCTGTGGGTTCCAGCCTACTTAGGACTGATCAGCAAAGCAGGGGGGAGAGAAAGAGAAAGAGAGGGATAGAGGGGGAGAGAGAGAGAGGGATTTATGTATATTTATATTCCCTTTTGTACTTTAACTATTTGCACATCGCATATAGACATAATATTACATTTGAAATGTCTCTATTCCTTTGGAACTTTTGTGAGTGTAATGTTTACTGTTAATTTTATATTGTTTATTTCACTTGTGTTTATTACATGGTAGTTATAGGTAACCTTCTCTTCCTTAATGGACATTCAGCTAAGTTGCTTTGTTAATTAATCAGGACAGCTAATTAAGGGGTTCTAAGGAGACATCTTAATCAACCAACAAACAGTAAGATATGCACGCATCAGTGCCTGTCCTCCTTCTCTTCCTCCCCTTCATTCCCCTCCTCCTCCTTCTCTCCTCACCTCCTCCTTCCCTCCTCCTCTCCTCCATCTCCTCCTTCTCTCCTCACCTCCTTCTCCCCCTTCCTCCCCCTCTTCATCCTCACCTCCTTCTCTTCCTCCCCTTCATTCCCCTCCTCCTTCTTTCCTCACCTCCTCCTTCCCTCCTCCACCTCCTCACCTGCTTCTCTCCTCACCTCCTTCTCCTCCTCTCCTCCCCCTCTTCTTCCTCACCTCCTTCTCTTCTCCTACTCCTCTTCCTCCTTCTCTCATCACCTCCTCCTTCTCTCCTCCCCCTCCTAATCACCTCTTCCTTCTCACCTCCTCCATCTCCTCAGCTCCTTCTCTCCTCAACTCCTCCTCCTCTCCTCCACCTTCTCTACTCCACCTTTCTCTCCTCACCTCCTCCTCCTTCTTCTCTCCTCACCTTCTCGTCCTTCTCTCTCCACCTTATCGCTTCTCCTTCTTGCCTCTCCTTCTCGCCTCCTCCTCTCCTCTCCTGCTCTCTATCTACCCTCTCTTCATTCAATCCTCTCCTTCTCTGCTCTCCTTCTCTGCTCTCTCCTGCTATCCTCTCCTCTCCTTTTCTCCTCTCCTGCTCTCCTCTCCTGCTATCCTCTCCTCTCCTTCTCTCCTCTCCTTCTCTCCTCTCCTGCTCTCCTCTCCTTTTCTCCTCTCCTGCTCTCCTCTCCTTCTCTGCTCTCCTTCTCTGCTCTCCTTCTCTGCTCTCTCCTGCTATCCTCTCCTCTCCTTCTCTGCTCTCCTTCTCTGCTATCCTTTTCTCCTCTCCTGCTCTCCTCTCCTGCTCTCCTCTCCTGCTCTCCTCTCCTCTCCTGCTATCCTCTCCTCTCCTGCTATCCTCTCCTCTACTGCTATCCTCTCCTCTCCTGCTATCCTCTCCTCTCATTTTCTCCTCTCCTGCTATCCTCTCCTGCTATCCTCTCCTCTCCTTCTCTCCTCTCCTGCTCTCCTCTCCTTTTCTCCTCTCCTGCTCTCCTCTCCTTCTCTGCTCTCCTTCTCTGCTCTCCTTCTCTGCTCTCTCCTGCTATCCTCTCCTCTCCTCCTCTGCTCTCCTTCTCTGCTCTCCTTCTCTGCTCTCCTTCTCTGCTCTCCTTCTCTGCTCTCCTTCTCTGCTCTCCTTCTCTGCTCTCCTCTCCTGCTCTCCTCTCCTGCTCTTTTTACTCTGTTTACTGACGCTGAAAAAGACTCAGCAGTTCTCTGCAATGATGAAGTTAAATGAGAAGCAGTAGGAAAATAGATGGCCTCGTCAATGAATTATAATGCAGTATAACGTAATAATGCAGTATAACGTAATAGGTCCGTCTACACTGAATGATGAGTTTCTGCTTTGTTTATCACACAGAGAGAGAGAGAGAGAGAGAGAGAGAGAGAGAGAGAGAGAGAGAGAGAGAGAGAGAGAGATTTTTCCAAAACATTTTAAATTGAATTTTATTACAGAGGACTGCTCACAAAGTGTGGTCTGTGGATTGCATACTCAATCACGCAGCTCTGTAAAGACAGAGTGGTTAGGATACAGCTCACCGGCACAAACTAACGGTAGCCTACAGCTCACCGGCACAAACTAACGGTAGCCTACAGCTCACCGGCACAAACTAACGGTAGCCTACAGCTCACCGGCACAAACTAACGGTGGCCTACAGCTCACCGGCACAAACTAACGGTAGCCTACAGCTCACCGGCACAAACTAACGGTAGCCTACAGCTCACCGGCACAAACTAACGGTAGCCTACAGCTCACCGGCACAAACTAACGGTAGCCTACAGCTCACCGGCACAAACTAACGGTAGCCTACAGCTCACCGGCACAAACTAACGGTAGCCTACAGCTCACCGGCACAAACTAACGGTAGCCTACAGCTCACCGGCACAAACTAACGGTAGCCTACAGCTCACCGGCACAAACTAACGGTAGCCTACAGCTCACCGGCACAAACTAACGGTAGCCTACAGCTCACCGGCACAAACTAACGGTAGCAGAGTCGTTATCCATCTGCCACTAATGCAGGACGTTGCTATGTTCTTTATGGGATGGATCTGCGGAGAAGTGTAATGACAAACTAAAATCAGTGGTATCAGCATCATTCACGGGACGTGGTACACCCTCCACGTCCCGAATCACAACGAAATCACGGTCCGTTGTGTTGGGACCAGTTTTATGAGTAAAGGGAAACGGGTCCTCTTCACACTTGAATGGAAAATATCAGCTGTGAATAGAAGCAGGTGTGGCGAAATGAGATGAGCACATTTTGGGAAGGCGTGTGCGTGTGTGTGTGAGTGTGTGTGTGACACAGAGAGAGGTTTCTTGTGGCGAGGAAGCAGAGTGTGCGTGTCTCTCTAAAGGGGTTTGTCAGCAACCTGCGGGGGGGAGGCATCAGTTTTCTCTCTCTTCTTCTCTCCTCTCTGTGTGTGTGTGTGTGTGTGTGTGTGTGTGTGTGTGTGTGTGTGTGTGTGTGTGTGTGTGTGTGTGTGTGCGTGTGTGTGTACTGTGTGTGTGTGTGTGTGTGTGTGTGTGTGTGTGTGTGTGTGTGTGTACTGTGTGTGTGTGTGTGTGTGTGTGTGTGTGTGTGTGTGTGTGTGTGTGTGTGTGTGTGTGTGTGTGTGTGTGTACTGTGTGTGTGTGTGTGTGTGTGTGTGTGTGTGTGTGTGTGTGTGTGTGTAGTGTGTGTGTGTGTGTGTGTGTGTGTGTGTGTGTGTGTGTGTGTGTGTACTGTGTGTGTGTGTGTGTGTGTGTGTGTGTGTGTGTGTGTGTGTGTGTGTGTGTGTGTGTGTGTGTGTACTGTGTGTGTGTACTGTGTGTGTGTTAACACAACAGTTACCAGAAACATCACAGGATAAGCCACAGTCTATAAACCCCTTCCTGTGGAGACCCCAAAAGGCCAGAATAACTGAAATACACCCAGAGAAAATATCCAACCGTCCATAAATAAAGCCACAACACCACCCCACTGCTCAAACTAGACACATATAAGAATAGCTAGGTTACTATAGGACAAACAGAGGAAGGACTGTGTACAACCAACTAGATAAGAAAGGGGGATATAGTAGTTTAATAGAACATTGTGTGTATTGTTCAGTTGTAGATGTTTTGGCGGTCTGTAAGACAACGTTTGTCAGGTTCATCCCAATGCCGTTTGTTTTTTTGGCTCCAGAATGAGATCACCCTGACGACTAAGTTCTAGAAGCTCGTCTGTGAATTAGATTGGGTCTCACCGAAACCATGTTAGCATCGACGGTGTGAAATGTGCTGTGGTTAAGAAGCAAGCAGAGGGTACTTTGCGTGTCGATATCTCAATTGATTTTATGTGTCTCGCTCTGAAGAGACGCACGACCGATCATATCATGGTTGTATCTGTAACTGATTGTATAATATGTCCAAATAAGCAGCCTGGTCTCATAGACTAGACGTCACAAAGTAAAATGTACATCCCGGGACACTCAGATTAGTATGATATGTTACGTTTGGTATGGTTACATAAGACAGACGGTTACTGAAGGCAACACAAAAAAGAACAAAAGTAGGGTGGTTGGTCAGGGGGTATGGGTTGGCGCATAACGCAAATGTTTAGTAACCTAAAGGTTGTAAGTTCAAATCTCATCACAGACAACTTTGGCTTTTTAGCTAATTAGCAACTTTTCACTTTTCACTTTTCACTTTTACTACTTTTTAGTGACTGTGCTTAGCATTTTAGCTAACCCTTTGCCTAACCTTTACCATGTTAGCTAACCCTTTTCCCTAACCTTTACCATGTTAGCTAACCCTTTTCCCTAACCTTTACCATGTTAGCTAACCCTTTTCCCTAACCTTTACCATGTTAGCTAACCCTTTTCCCTAACCTTTACCATGTTAGCTAACCCTTTCCCTAACCCTAACCTAACTCCTAAACTTAAACTGTAATCCCTAGCCTAGCTAATGTTAGCCAGCTAGCTAACATTAGCCACCTAGCTAGAATTGGTAACATATCATACGTAACATATAGTACATTTAGCAAATGGTGCGTCATGATTATCCTCAACTAACAGACAGATGGAAGTCGGGTAGATAAGTGGTTGTTGTGAGGTAATGCATTCTGAACATTGCTAACACTGGCTGGGGCTGTAGAGGGTCGGGAAATACACAGTACTCATGAATAGTACCCACTATGAACGTTGTTAACACTCGCTGGGGCTGTAGAGGGTCGGGAAATACACAGTACTGATGAATATTACCCACTATGAACGTTGTTAACACTGGCTGGGGCTGTAGAGGGTCGGGAAATACACAGTACTGATGAATAGTACCCACTATGAACGTTGTTAACACTGGCTGGGGCTGTAGAGGGTTGGGAAATACACAGTACTGATGAATAGTACCCACTATGAACGTTGTTAACACTCGCTGGGGCTGTAGAGGGTTGGGAAATACACAGTACTGATGAATAGTACCCACTATGAACGTTGTTAACACTCGCTGGGGCTGTAGAGGGTTGAGAAATACACAGTACTCATGAATAGTACCCACTATGAACGTTGTTAACACTCGCTGGGGCTGTAGAGGGTTGAGAAATACACAGTACTGATGAATAGTACCCACTATGAACGTTGCTAACACTGGCTGGGGCTGTAGAGGGTCGGGAAATACACAGTACTCATGAATAGTACCCACTATGAACGTTGTTAACACTCGCTGGGGCTGTAGAGGGTCGGGAAATACACAGTACTCATGAATAGTACCCACTATGAACGTTGTTAACACTCGCTGGGGCTGTAGAGGGTCGGGAAATACACAGTACTCATGAATAGTACCCACTATGAACGTTGTTAACACTGGCTGGGGCTGTAGAGGGTTGGGAAATACACAGTACTCATGAATAGTACCCACTATGAACGTTGTTAACACTGGCTGGGGCTGTAGAGGGTCGGGAAATACACAGTACTCATGAATAGTACCCACTATGAACGTTGTTAACACTGGCTGGGGCTGTAGAGGGTCGGGAAATACACAGTACTGATGAATAGTACCCACTATGAACGTTGTTAACACTGGCTGGGGCTGTAGAGGGTTGGGAAATACACAGTACTGATGAATAGTACCCACTATGAACGTTGTTAACACTCGCTGGGGCTGTAGAGGGTCGGGAAATACACAGTACTCATGAATAGTACCCACTATGAACGTTGTTAACACTGGCTGGGGCTGTAGAGGGTCGGGAAATACACAGTACTCATGAATAGTACCCACTATGAACGTTGTTAACACTGGCTGGGGCTGTAGAGGGTCGGGAAATACACAGTACTCATGAATAGTACCCACTATGAACGTTGTTAACATTCGCTGGGGCTGTAGAGGGTTGAGAAATACACAGTACTGATGAATAGTACCCACTATGAACGATTAAGTTGCCTGCCTTGATTTGTACTGTTGTTCTTCCTCTACCAAACCTTCTAAAAAGGCATCTGGCATTATTCAAACTGTGGAGAAACTCAATTAACTTTCAGAGCATTGATGTTGCAGATTAATTAAACAACACCTTTGATTTATCTTCAATGAGCTACTTGTCTGCAGGAATAATACATTATTCCTAATGGCTACAACCAGCATAGACCCACTACTGTGCAGATGATGGTCACTTCAACAGTTTGTTATTTAGTTAACCAACCTGTTTGCTTATTATATCATAAAACGAAGGATTGCTCTATCACAGATACACTGTTTGTTAAAATCTAACGGTTAAACTTATCACTCTCAACTTGTCTGAGAGTTTCTGAGGTTTGTGAGAAGGGCTTAGTTCATAACTCCCGGATTAGCTCACGAGCCACCACATACACAAAACCAGGCTCGTTATCAGCAGGTAGCATCCAGTAAACAGCAGGCACTTTATATCGCTAAAACAGCCTCACACATCCTAGTCACACTTCCTGCTATGACCTCACTCTAAACCAATAAGAGTGCTGTGCCACTCAGAATCAAGCTCCTAGGAGCAACGCCACACCATGTATTCGTCCCAAAATGCACTCCCTATATAGTGCACTATTTATGACCAGGGCGCATAGGGCTCTGGTCTAAAGTAGTGCACTATTAAGGGAATAGGGTGCCATTTGGGATGCAGGCCCTAATGCCATTAAGTAACTAAACCATGTCGTTGTATTTCAACATGTATTTGGAGGCTTGTAAGGCAGAAATACCGTAAGATTGGTATCATGAGCATTCGTTGCTTCAATCCTTATTAGAACTATGGTGGTCAACCTATTTACTTATCAGCAGTATGGTGGTCAACCTATTTACTTATCAGAACTATGGTGGTCAACCTATTTACTTACCAGCAGTATGGTGGTCAACCTATTTACTTACCAGCAGTATGGTGGTCAACCTATTTACTTATCAGCAGTATGGTGGTCAACCTATTTACTTACCAGCAGTATGGTGGTCAAACTATTTACTTACCAGCAGTATGGTGGTCAAACTATTTACTTATCAGCAGGATGGTGGTCAACCTATTTACTTATAGGCAGTATGGTGGTCAACCTATTTACTTACCAGCAGTACGGTGGTCAACCTATTTACTTATAGGCAGTATGGTGGTCAACCTATTTACTTATCAGCAGTATGGTGGTCAACCTATTTACTTATAGGCAGTATGGTGGTCAACCTATTTACTTACCAGCAGTATGGTGGTCAACCTATTTACTTATAGGCAGTACGGTGGTCAACCTATTTACTTACCAGCAGTATGGTGGTCAAACTATTTACTTATCAGCAGTATGGTGGTCAACCTATTTACTTACCAGCAGTATGGTGGTCAACCTATTTACTTATAGGCAGTATGGTGGTCAAACTATTTACTTACCAGCAGTATGGTGGTCAACCTATTTACTTATCAGCAGTATGGTGGTCAACCTATTTACTTATAGGCAGTATGGTGGTCAACCTATTTACTTACCAGCAGTACGGTGGTCAACCTATTTACTTATAGGCAGTATGGTGGTCAACCTATTTACTTATCAGCAGTATGGTGGTCAACCTATTTACTTATAGGCAGTATGGTGGTCAACCTATTTACTTACCAGCAGTATGGTGGTCAACCTATTTACTTATAGGCAGTATGGTGGTCAACCTATTTACTTACCAGCAGTACGGTGGTCAACCTATTTACTTACCAGCAGTATGGTGGTCAAACTATTTACTTATCAGCAGTATGGTGGTCAACCTATTTACTTACCAGCAGTATGGTGGTCAACCTATTTACTTATCAGCAGGATGGTGGTCAACCTATTTACTTACCAGCAGTATGGTGGTCAACCTATTTACTTATAGGCAGTATGGTGGTCAACCTATTTACTTACCAGCAGTATGGTGGTCAACCTATTTACTTATAGGCAGTATGGTGGTCAACCTATTTACTTATCAGCAGTACGGTGGTCAACCTATTTACTTACCAGCAGTATGGTGGTCAACCTATTTACTTATCAGCAGTATGGTGGTCAACCTATTTACTTATCAGCAGTATGGTGGTCAACCTATTTACTTATAGGCAGTATGGTGGTCAACCTATTTACTTACCAGCAGTACGGTGGTCAACCTATTTACTTACCAGCAGTATGGTGGTCAAACTATTTACTTATCAGCAGTATGGTGGTCAACCTATTTACTTACCAGCAGTATGGTGGTCAACCTATTTACTTATAGGCAGTATGGTGGTCAACCTATTTACTTACCAGCAGTATGGTGGTCAACCTATTTACTTACCAGCAGTATGGTGGTCAACCTATTTATCAGCAGTATGGTGGTCAACCTATTTACTTATCAGCAGTATGGTGGTCAACCTATTTACTTACCTGCAGTATGGTGGTCAACCTATTTACTTATCAGCAGTATGGTGGTCAACCTATTTACTTACCAGCAGTATGGTGGTCAACCTATTTATCAGCAGTATGGTGGTCAACCTATTTACTTATCAGCAGTATGGTGGTCAACCTATTTACTTACCTGCAGTATGGTGGTCAACCTATTACTTATCAGCAGTATGGTGGTCAACCTATTTACTTACCAGCAGTATGGTGGTCAACCTATTTATCAGCAGTATGGTGGTCAACCTATTTACTTATCAGCAGTATGGTGGTCAACCTATTTACTTACCTGCAGTATGGTGGTCAACCTATTTACTTATCAGCAGTATAGTGGTCAACCTATTACTTATCAGCAGTATGGTGGTCAACCTATTTACTTACCAGCAGTATGGTGGTCAACCTATTTACTTATCAGCAGTATGGTGGTCAACCTATTTACTTACCAGCAGTATGGTGGTCAACCTATTTACTTACCAGCAGTATGGTGGTCAAACTATTTACTTATCAGCAGTATGGTGGTCAATTTATTTACTTATCAGCAGTACGGTGGTCTACCTATTTACCTATCAGCAGTATGGTGGTCAACCTATTTACTTACCAGCAGTATGGTGGTCAACCTATTTACTTACCAGCAGTATGGTGGTCAACCTATTTATCAGCAGTATGGTGGTCAACCTATTTTCTTATCAGCAGTATGGTGGTCAACCTATTTACTTACCAGCAGTATGGTGGTCAACCTATTTACTTACCAGCAGTATGGTGGTCAACCTATTTACTTATCAGCAGTATAGTGGTCAAACTATTTATCAGCAGTATGGTGGTCAACCTATTTACTTACCAGCAGTATGGTGGTCAACCTATTTACTTACCAGCAGTATGGTGGTCAACCTATTTATCAGCAGTATGGTGGTCAACCTATTTACTTATCAGCAGTATGGTGGTCAACCTATTTACTTACCTGCAGTATGGTGGTCAACCTATTTACTTATCAGCAGTATAGTGGTCAACCTATTTACTTATCAGCAGTATGGTGGTCAACCTATTTACTTACCAGCAGTATGGTGGTCAACCTATTTATCAGCAGTATGGTGGTCAACCTATTTACTTATCAGCAGTATGGTGGTCAACGTATTTACTTACCTGCAGTATGGTGGTCAACCTATTTACTTATCAGCAGTATGGTGGTCAACCTATTTACTTATCAGCAGTATAGTGGTCAACCTATTACTTATCAGCAGTATGGTGGTCAACCTATTTATCAGCAGTATGGTGGTCAACCTATTTATCAGCAGTATGGTGGTCAACCTATTTATCAGCAGTATGGTGGTCAACCTATTTACTTATCAGCAGTATGGTGGTCAACCTATTTACTTACCTGCAGTATGGTGGTCAACCTATTTACTTATCAGCAGTATGGTGGTCAACCTATTTACTTACCTGCAGTATGGTGGTCAACCTATTTACTTCCCAGCAGTATGGTGGTCAACCTATTTATCAGCAGTATGGTGGTCAACCTATTTACTTCCCAGCAGTATGGTGGTCAACCTATTTATCAGCAGTATGGTGGTCAACCTATTTACTTCCCAGCAGTATGGTGGTCAACCTATTTATCAGCAGTATGGTGGTCAACCTATTTACTTATCAGCAGTATGGTGGTCAACCTATTTACTTACCTGCAGTATGGTGGTCAACCTATTTACTTATCAGCAGTATGGTGGTCAACCTATTTATCAGCAGTATAGTGGTCAACCTATTTATCAGCAGTATGGTGGTCAACCTATTTACTTCCCAGCAGTATGGTGGTCAACCTATTTATCAGCAGTATAGTGGTCAACCTATTTACTTATCAGCAGTACGGTGGTCAACCTATTTACTTACCAGAAGTATGGTGGTCAACCTATTTACTTATCAGCAGTACGGTGGTCAACCTATTTACTTACCAGAAGTATGGTGGTCAACCTATTTACTTATCAGCAGTATGGTGGTCAAACTATTTACTTATCAGCAGTATGGTGGTCAACCTATTTACTTATCAGCAGTATGGCGGTCAACCTATTTACTTACCAGCAGGATGGTGATCAACCTATTTACTTATCAGCAGTATGGTGGTCAACCTATTTACTTATCAGCAGTATGGTGGTCAACCTATTTACTTACCAGCAGTATAGTGGTCAACCTATTTACTTACCAGCAGTACGGTGGTCAACCTATTCATCAGCAGTATGGTGGTCAACCTATTTACTTATCAGCAGTATGGTGGTCAACCTATTTACTTATCAGCAGTATGGTGGTCAACCTATTTACTTACCAGCAGTACGGTGGTCAACCTATTTACTTACCAGCAGTATGGTGGTCAACCTATTTACTTACCAGAAGTATGGTGGTCAACCTATTTATCAGCAGTATGGTGGTCAACCTATTTACTTCCCAGCAGTATGGTGGTCAACCTATTTACTTACCAGCAGTATGGTGGTCAACCTATTTACTTACCAGCAGTATGGTGGTCAACCTATTTATCAGCAGTATGGTGGTCAACCTATTTACTTATCAGCAGTATGGTGGTCAACCTATTTACTTACCTGCAGTATGGTGGTCAACCTATTTACTTCCCAGCAGTATGGTGGTCAACCTATTTACTTCCCAGCAGTATGGTGGTCAACCTATTTATCAGCAGTATGGTGGTCAACCTATTTACTTCCCAGCAGTATGGTGGTCAACCTATTTATCAGCAGTATGGTGGTCAACCTATTTATCAGCAGTATGGTGGTCAACCTATTTACTTCCCAGCAGTATGGTGGTCAACCTATTTATCAGCAGTATGGTGGTCAACCTATTTACTTACCAGCAGTATGGTGGTCAACCTATTTACTTCCCAGCAGTATGGTGGTCAACCTATTTATCAGCAGTATGGTGGTCAACCTATTTACTTATCAGCAGTATGGTGGTCAACCTATTTACTTACCTGCAGTATGGTGGTGAACCTATTTACTTATCAGCAGTATGGTGGTCAACCTATTTACTTACCAGCAGTATGGTGGTAAACCTATTTACTTACCTGCAGTATGGTGGTCAACCTATTTACTTATCAGCAGTATGGTGGTCAACCTATTTACTTATCAGCAGTATGGTGGTCAACCTATTTACTTACCTGCAGTATGGTGGTCAACCTATTTACTTATCAGCAGTATGGTGGTCAACCTATTTACTTACCTGCAGTATGGTGGTGAACCTATTTACTTATCAGCAGTATGGTGGTCAACCTATTTATCAGCAGTATAGTGGTCAACCTATTACTTATCAGCAGTACGGTGGTCAACCTATTTACTTACCAGAAGTATGGTGGTCAACCTATTTACTTATCAGCAGTATGGTGGTCAACCTATTTACTTATCAGCAGTATGGTGGTCAACCTATTTACTTACCAGCAGTATGGTGGTCAACCTATTTACTTATCAGCAGTATGGTGGTCAACCTATTTACTTATCAGCAGTACGGTGGTCAACCTATTTACTTACCAGAAGTATGGTGGTCAACCTATTTACTTATCAGCAGTATGGTGGTCAAACTATTTACTTATCAGCAGTATGGTGGTCAACCTATTTACTTATCAGCAGTATGGCGGTCAACCTATTTACTTACCAGCAGGATGGTGATCAACCTATTTACTTATCAGCAGTATGGTGGTCAACCTATTTACTTATCAGCAGTATGGTGGTCAACCTATTTACTTACCAGCAGTATAGTGGTCAACCTATTTACTTACCAGCAGTACGGTGGTCAACCTATTCATCAGCAGTATGGTGGTCAACCTATTTACTTATCAGCAGTATGGTGGTCAACCTATTTACTTATCAGCAGTATGGTGGTCAACCTATTTACTTACCAGCAGTACGGTGGTCAACCTATTTACTTACCAGCAGTATGGTGGTCAACCTATTTACTTACCAGAAGTATGGTGGTCAACCTATTTATCAGCAGTATGGTGGTCAACCTATTTACTTACCAGCAGTATGGTGGTCAACCTATTTATCAGCAGTATGGTGGTCAACCTATTTACTTATCAGCAGTATGGTGGTCAACCTATTTACTTACCAGCAGTATGGTGGTCAACCTATTTACTTACCAGAAGTATGGTGGTCAACCTATTTATCAGCAGTATGGTGGTCAACCTATTTACTTACCAGCAGTATGGTGGTCAACCTATTTACTTATCAGCAGTACGGTGGTCAACCTATTTACTGATCAGCAGTATGGTGGTCAACCTATTTACTTACCAGCAGTATAGTGGTCAACCTATTTACTTATCAGCAGTATGGTGGTCAACCTATTTACTTACCAGCAGTATGGTGGTCAACCTATTTACTTATCAGCAGGATGGTGGTCAACCTATTTACTTATCAGCAGTATGGTGGTCAACCTATTTATCAGCAGTATGGTGGTCAACCTATTTACTTACCAGCAGTATGGTGGTCAACCTATTTACTTAC
>NC_088243.1:87153741-87163741 GCF_036934945.1 Oncorhynchus masou masou
CAATCTATTCTATACTCTATTCTATTTTACTCTATTCTACTTCACTCTATTCTATACTCTATTCTACTCTACTTTACCCTATTCTATTATACTCTATTCTACTTCACTCTATTCTATACTCTATTCTACTCTACTTTACCCTATTCTATTATACTCTATTCTACTCTATTTTATTATATTCTATATTATACTTTATTCTACTATATTTTACTATATTCTCCTCTATTGTATTATACTCTATTCTACTCTATTTCATTATATTCTACACTCTATTATACTCTATTCTACTCTATTTTACTATATTCTCCTCTATTGTATTATACTCTATTCTACTCTATTTTATTCTACTCTACTCCGTACTCATTAACGTAAATAGTAAGCTAAAGCAGGGAAGAGAAGAGGGGCCATTTCATTCATATCAGCTGTCCTTCTTCCTTCTCCATTGGAAGTTGAAATGGCTACACTACATGGTCTGAGAAACTGCTCTTTAAAACGTGTCTAAAATCCAGAAATGAGAGGAAATGTAGAGGGACCTAACGCCTATAGGGAATAATGGTTGATATCTGGGCCCCATGCATGAATATGTATATTTCACTGTCCTTGAAAGAGTCAGAATATCCCCACAGAAATATTACAACTCCTCACTCTCATTTTGCAAGTAACTGACTCCCATTGTAGAGGACTGACAGCTGACTCCCATTGTAGAGGACTGACAGCTGACTCCCATTGTAGAGGACTGACAGCTGACTCCCATTGTAGAGGACTGACAGCTGACTCCCATTGTAGAGGACTGACAGCTGACTCCCATTGTAGAGGACTGACAGCTGACTCCCATTGTAGAGGACTGACAGCTGACTCCCATTGTAGAGGACTGACAGCTGACTCCCATTGTAGAGGACTGACAGCTGACTCCCATTGTAGAGGACTTACAACTGACTCCCATTGTAGAGGACTGACAGCTGACTCCCATTGTAGAGGACTGACAGCTGACTCCCATTGTAGAGGACTGACAGCTGACTCCCATTGTAGAGGACTGACAGCTGACTCCCATTGTGGAGGACTGACAGCTGACTCCCATTGTAGAGGACTGACAGCTGACTCCCATTGTAGAGGACTGACAGCTGACTCCCATTGTAGAGGACTGACAGCTGACTCCCATTGTAGAGGACTGACAGCTGAGTCCCATTGTAGAGGACTGAAGCACGTTGTCAAGACTAATTTCTGTGTAATGTTATCCTTTATCTTTGAGCAGAGAGCCATTCTACCGCAGTTTGTGTGTGCGTCCCAAATACCACCCCATGCCCCTTCAAAGTCAGACTTGATTTGCCCTAACAAAAAAAAAGTATCAACCCCTCCAACAATGTCCATTAACTATAATCTACACAATAATTCACATTCCTTGTTCCTGCAGGATCATTTTCCTTCTGTGAAATACTGGTCAAATTCATATCTAACACCCGCATACAAACACACACACACACACACACACACACACACACACACACACACACACACACACACACACACACACACACACACACACACACACACACACACACACACACACACACACACACACGCACACACACACACACACACACACACGTACAAGCAGATGAGTTACAGTAACCTTAACCTTAAAGTGAGTTTAAGGAAAGTATACCGTATGATGTCAAATCCTATTATTGTAATTTCAGAAAATGAACTTTAAACGAAGTTAACTTTAAATGAATCTCCTATGTATATTCTGTATAAGGATAATTAATCTGGAAGACATATTCCTCAACGTGCTCACAACCTGTCATCGGATACACATTATACTTAAAAAAAATTGCATGTCAAGTTATAGTCAAATACTGTATGTAAAATTACACTTACCATCTGCTATACTTCTATTCAGGAGTATCTGATATTGTTTGCCTATTGGATGAAATGTTAGTTAAAATGACTAAATGGTGAGCCCATCATTATCTGATGTACTGGGGACTAAACATAATGTTCTCGTGGTTGTAGTATCTGGGATCTACATCTGTTTATATTAGTTACTGTGCTGTTACTAAGCAGTAATGCATTGCGGCAGTGTTACGTTACTACACCTAATAGGAAATGCACATGCGCACGGGGGTGCTGGGAACTGTAGAGCACGAGGGGTTTTGACGAAACGAAAACTAAATCCCGTCTCCTGCCTGGTCATTTCTCCACAACACAAATATTACAGTGGTATTTAACAGAAAATGTTGATTTTGCATCAATGACTCAGGGGTGAAAGATGTGTAAAACCCCAATGAATGAATCAAAGGCCCTGAACATAAACATACGGAGCATTACAGGTGTTATCAATTTAGATTTGTGCCCATAGAGTTTTGCAAATATACCAGTTACATCTAAAAAAATATATATATACCATAATGAAGAAAAGAATCTCATCAACAATTGCATTAATTTTCAATGAACTCTTCAACTTTTCCAACTATTTACTTTTTTCACAACTGCCACTAGTTTAATTAATGCCAAAACACCGAAAACAAATACATATTGAGATAGTAAAATAAATAAAAGTGTGTTAAAAAAATATATATAATTATTTAATGCTGAAACCTTCATAAACACCAATGGTATTCACTAAGATGATGGTTTAAATGTAGGATCATGTTTTACAGCGTTGTTATTCTTTTTAAAATGTTAAAATCATCAATTATTTCACACACTATGTGACCAAAAGTATGTGGACACCTGCTCGCCAAACATCCCATTCCGAAATCATGGGCATTAATATGGAGTTGGTCCCACCCCCTTTGCTGCTCTAACAGCCTCCACTCTTCTGGGAAGGCTTTCCTGTAGATGTTGGAACATTGCTGCTATAACAGCCTCACCTCTTCTGGGAAGGCTTTCCACTAGATGTAGGAACATTGCTGCTATAACAGCCTCCACTCTTCTGGGAAGGCTTTCCTCTAGATGTTGGAACATTGCTGCTATAACAGCCTCCACTCTTCTGGGAAGGCTTTCCACTAGATGTTGGAACATTGCTGCTATAACAGCCTCCACTCTTCTGGGAAGGCTTTCCACTAGATGTTGGAACATTGCTGCTATAACAGCCTCCACTCTTCTGGGAAGGCTTTCCACTAGATGTTGGAACATTGCTGCGAGGAATTGCTTCCATTCAGCCAGAAGAGCATTAGTGTCACGCCTTGGTCTTAGTATTTTGTGTTTTAGTTAATTAGTTGGTCAGGCCAGGGTGTGACATGGGTTTATGTTTGTTGTATTTCTCAGTAGGGTTTTTTTAGTTATTGGGATTGTGGCTGAGTAGGGGTGTTGCATAGGTTTGGCTGCCTGAGGCGGTTCTCAATCAGAGTCAGGTGATTCTCGTTGTCTCTGATTGGGAACCGTATTTAGGTAGCCTGGGTTTCACTTTGTATTTCGTGGGTGATTGTTCCTGTCTCTGTGTAGTTTCACCAGATAGGCTGTAATTAGGTTTCACGTTCCATTTTGTTGTTATTTATTTATATCAGTTATTTCATGTACCGCGATTCATTTGTTTCATTAAATAACATGAGTAACCAACACGCTGCATTTCGGTCCGACTCTCATTCAACAAACGAAGAACGTCATTACAGAATCACCCACCACACACGGACCGAGCAGCGTGTTCACAGGCAGCTGGAGCAGCGAAGGGAGGACGTTATGGACAGCAGAGGCTTGGAGTATACGACGTGGGAAGAAATAGACAGGTGGGCGGCCGACCCAGAGAGAGTGCCGGAGCCCGCCTGGGATTCGCTGGAGCAGTGCGATGAGGGCTATAGGAGAATGGAGTCGAAAAGAAAGACACGGCGGCGCAGAGCGAAACCCGAAAGTCACCCCCAAATATTTATTGGGGGAGGGCTCAGGGAGAGAGTAGCAGAGTCAGGAGTCAGACCTGAGCCTACTTTTCCTGTTAATTGTGAGGAGCAGCGATCTAAGGACTTCTGGACTTGGGAGGAGATATTAGACGGAAAAGGACCCTGGACACAGCCTGGAAGAGATCGCCTCCCATGGGAACAGGTGGAGGCACTAAGGAGAGCAGAGGCAGCCGGAGATAGGAGCCGACGATACGAGGGAACACGGTTGGCAAGGAACCCCGAAAAGCATCCCAAAAAAAGTATTGGGGGGGGGCTTAAAGGGAGTATGGCTATGCCAGGTAGGAGACCAGCGCAAACTGGGCTTCCTCTCAGTGCTGAGCTGCCCCTCAGTCCCGAGCTGCCCCTCAGTCCCGAGCTTCCCCTCAGTCCCGAGCTTCCCCTCAGTCCCGACCTGCCCCTCAGTCCCGAGCTGCCCCTCAGTCTCGAGCTTCCCCTCAGTCCCGAGCTGCCTCAGTCCCGACCTGCCCCTCAGTCCCGAGCTGCCCCTCAGTCTCGAGCTTCCCCTCAGTCCCGAGCTGCCTCAGTCCCGAGCTGCCCCTCAGTCACGAGCTGCTCCTCAGTTCAGTGGGCTTCTGGGTGAGGACTATTAGGCCATGGTCGGCGGCGAGGGTGGATCATCCCAGGACGCGAAGGGGAGGAACTATGACATTTATGGAGTGGGGTCCACGTCACCATGGACAGACGCCCACCCGGACCCTCCCTATGGTTTTGAGGTGCGTCCGGGAGTCCGCACCTTAGGGGGGGGGGGGTTCTGTCACGCCTTGGAATTAGTATTTTGTGTTTTCATTAATTAGTTGGTCAGGCCAGGGTGTGACATGGGTTTATGTTTGTTGCATTTCTCAGTAGGGTTTTTTTTAGTTATTGGGATTGTGGCTGAGTAGGGGTGTTGCATAGGTTTGGCTGCCTGAGGCGGTTCTCAATCAGAGTCAGGTGATTCTCGTTGTCTCTGATTGGGAACCGTATTTAGGTAGCCTGGGTTTCACTTTGTATTTCGTGGGTGATTGTTCCTGTCTCTGTGTAGTTTCACCAGATAGGCTGTATTTAGGTTTCACGTTCCGTTTTGTTGTTATTTATTTATATCAGTTATTTCATGTACTGCGATTCATTTGTTTCATTAAATAACATGAGTAACCAACACGCTGCATTTCGGTCCGACTCTCATTCAACAAACAAAGAACGTCGTTACAATTAGTGAAGTCAGGCTCTGATGTTGGGGCGATTAGACCTGGCTCGCAGTCGATGTTCCAATTCATCCCAAAGGTGTTCGATGAGGTTGAAGTCAGGGCTCTGTGCAGGCAAGTCAAGTTCTTCCACACCAATCTCGACAAACCATTTCTGTATAGACCTCGCTCTGTGCACGGGGGCATTGTCATGCTGAAACACAAAAGGGCCTTCCCTGAACTGTTGCCAGAAATTTGGAATCACAGAATAATCTAGAATGTGCCGAACATGAAAAACAGCCCCAGACCATTATTCCTCCTCCACCAAACATTACAGTTGGCACTATGCATTCAGGAAGGTAGTGTTCTCCCGGCATCCGCCACACCCAGATTCTTCTGTCGGACTGCCAGATGGTGAAGCGTGATAAATCAGATAATAGGTAGGTAGATATGACTAAATGATGAGCCTTTTAATTACAATTTAATCAGGTAGCAAAAAATACAAGATTAGAATACAAGAAAGAATAGTAGATAGTAGATGGTAAATATAATTTTCCACACAGTATTTGACTATAACTTGACATGCAAAATTATTTTAATAAGATGTATCCAATGGCAGGGTAGAGAATAGGAGAGGAGAGTAGGGTAGAGCAGAGAATAAGAGGGTAGAGGAGAGGAGAGGAGAGGAGTGGAGTGGAGTGGAGTGGAGTGGAGTGGAGTGGAGTGGAGTGGAGTGGAGAGGAGAGGAGAGGAGAGGAGAGGAGAGGAGAGGAGAGGAGAGGAGAGGAGAGGAGAGGAGAGGAGAGGAGAGGAGAGGAGAGTAGGGTAGAGGAGAGGAGAGAATAAGAGGGTAGAGGAGAGGAGAGGATAAGAGGGTAGAGAATAGGAGAGGAGAGTAGGGTAGAGGAGAGAAGAGAAGAGAAGAGAAGAGAAGAGAAGAGAAGAGAAGAGAAGAGAAGAGAAGAGGAGGAGTGGAGAGGAGAGGAGAGGAAATGAGGGTAGAAGAGAGGAGAGGAGAGGAGATGTGGGTAGAAGAGAGGAGAGGAGAGGAAATGAGGGTAGAGGAGAGGAGGAGAGAGGAGATGTGAGTAGAGGAGAGGAAATTAGGGTAGAGGAGATGAGGAGAGATGAGATGTGGGTAGAGGAGAGGAGATGAGAGGAGAGGAGAGGAAATTAGGGTAGAGGAGAGGAGGAGAGAGGAGATGTGGGTAGAAGAGAGGAGAGGAGAGGAGAGGAAATTAGGGTAGAGGAGAGGAGATGTGGGTAGAAGAGAGGAGAGGAGAGGAAATTAGGGTAGAGGAGAGGAGGAGAGAGGAGATGTGGGTAGAAGAGAGGAGAGGAGAGAAGAGGAGAGGAGAGGAGAGGAGAGGAGAGGAGAGGAGAGGAGAGGAGAGGAGAGGAGAGGAGAGGAGAGGAGAGGAGAGGAGAGGAGAGGAGAGGAGAGGAAATTAGGGTAGAGGAGAGGAGGAGAGAGGAGATGTGGGTAGAAGAGAGGAGAGGAGAGGAAATGAGGGTAGAGGAGAGGAGAGGAGAGGAGAGGAGAGAAGGGTGCATCCCTTCAGTGGACAGCACATACAGCCGGGTAAGCCCAAACAGAGAGCAGTCAGATTAGTTTTATCGTGTAAAACGTACGTTTCCCAGTCAGGGCTTTTGGAGAAAAACAATCTGCTTTAAACAGATCAAATGCTCACATGTCTAGCATAGAAACATCATCACGAAGAGGCAGAAATCGATTGTCTGATTTAAAAAACAACAACATTATGTCTAAATGGTTCCTTTGTTGTATTTTAAATATATTGAGATATATACTGGGCTGTCGCTCCAGCGTAGATACAACACAACTTTTGAGATGTATTTTCTGTAAATGAACGAAGCTTGTGAATATGACAGAGTATATTATCAATGAAAGATAAATGAGCTACTTTATAAAATAATAAACAGTTGGTTTGACTTAATACCAGACTACTCTATATGTGTCGGCATACGGGAACATAGCGATGCCAACAATGACATTTCTCACTTCAAAACGAACGTAAAAAAAAAAAAAAAAAAAAAAAAATGATTACAAAGTTAAACAAACCATTACAACCCTATGCACAAGTTGTAACAATTTCCTCTGAGAAATTCAATTAAAAAAACACATGAATTAAAGAACAGTGCAGATGTAAGGTTCAGTAGCAGAATGACAGTTGGTGCTGTTTGCCGTTATTCGTTATATACCAAACGTTGCATCTGCACTTCATTCTTACACCTTACATATCACATGATACTGTATCATTTTAAAAGTCCCCAACTTTTAGAGAAATAAAACCCAGTGACAAGTGAGTGGGCATCATTACTAGGCCTCAAATGGTTCCCTATTCCCTACAGGCGCTGGTCAAAAGTAGCGCACTTATATAGGGATTAGGGTGCCATTTGGGATGAGCTTGTTACTTCATTCAGAAGTCCGAGGGGCTTGCCCAAGTTGTACTAACAAGGAAGAGCTTTCAGTGTTGATTCAGTAATAAATCCATACTGCCACCTAGTGACTCTGAGGTAAAACACTGGTTAATTACATAGGGATATGGTCCCTAATGAGTTCCATCTAGTGACTCTGAGCTAATTCCACAGGGATAAAGTCCCTAATGAGTTCCACCTAGTGACGCTGAGCTAATTAAACAGGGATAAAGTCCCTAATGAGTTCCACCTAGTGATGCTGAGCTAATTAAACAGGGATAAAGAACCTAATGAGTTCCACCTAGTGACTCTGAGCTAATTAAACAGGGATAAAGAACCTAATGAGTTCCACCTAGTGACTCTGAGCTAATTAAACAGGAATAAAGTCCCTAATGAGTTCCACCTAGTGACTCTGAGCTAATTAAACAGGGATAAAGTCCCTAATGAGTTCCACCTAGTGACTCTGAGCTAATTAAACAGGGATAAAGAACCTAATGAGTTCCACGTAGTGACGCTGAGCTAATTAAACAGGAATAAAGTCCCTAATGAGTTCCACCTAGTGACGCTGAGCTAATTAAACAGGAATAAAGTCCCTAATGAGTTCCACCTAGTGACGCTGAGCTAATTAAACAGGGATAAAGTCTCTAATGAGTTCCACCTAGTGACTCTGAGCTAATTAAACAGGGATAAAGAACCTAATGAGTTCCACCTAGTGACTCTGAGCTAATTAAACAGTGATAAAGTCCCTAATGAGTTCCACCTAGTGACGCTGAGCTAATTCCACAGGGATAAAGTCCCTAATGAGTTCCACCTAGTGACTCTGAGCTAATTAAACAGGGATAAAGTCCCTAATGAGTTCCACCTAGTGACGCTGAGCTAATTAAACAGGGATATGGTCCCTAATGAGTTCCACCTAGTGACGCTGAGCTAATTCCACAGGGATAAAGTCCCTAATGAGTTCCACCTAGTGACTCTGAGCTAATTAAACAGGGATATGGTCCCTAATGAGTTCCACCTAGTGACTCTGAGCTAATTAAACAGGGATAAAGTCCCTAATGAGTTCCACCTAGTGACTCTGAGCTAATTAAACAGGGATAAAGTCCCTAATGAGTTCCACCTAGTGACTCTGAGCTAATTAAACAGGGATATGGTCCCTAATGAGTTCCACCTAGTGACTCTGAGCTAATTAAACAGGGATAAAGTCCCTAATGAGTTCCACCTAGTGACGCTGAGCTAATTAAACAGGGATAAAGTCCCTAATGAGTTCCACCTAGTGACTCTGAGCTAATTAAACAGGGATAAAGTCCCTAATGAGTTCCACCTAGTGACTCTGAGCTAATTAAACAGGGATAAAGTCCCTAATGAGTTCCACCTAGTGACTCTGAGCTAATTAAACAGGGATAAAGTCCCTAATGAGTTCCACCTAGTGACTCTGAGCTAATTAAACAGGGATATGGTCCCTAATGAGTTCCACCTAGTGACTCTGAGCTAATTAAACAGGGATAAAGTCCCTAATGAGTTCCACCTAGTGATGCTGAGCTAATTACACAGGGATAAAGTCCTTAATGAGTTCCACCTAGTGACTGTAATATTAACACTGACAATATACTGTACATCACAGGAAGTCTTCATTGTATACACGCAGTAGTAGTAAGGTTGAATATGGAGGCTGGGGGGGGGGCATGTTCATTTTAATTCGATCCATTAAGTCATCGCCCTGACTATCCCAGCTAACTGAGACGCCAATAGATACACATCAATTAGTGCTAATAGACTGACAAGTCATCCAATGTTCACAACGAGACATACACAGGTCATATCATCTTGCCGTAGAAAAGGGATTTACTTGACAGAGAGAGTATTTGAAGTAGCATTCAACCAATCAATGAGCGATGTTTATCTGGCCTACATTCCAAAGCCTTGAACAAAAAAATAGAACAAATCTAATAATCGGTTTGTTTTAACACACGCACACACACACACACGCGCACACAGGCACACGCGCACGCGCACGCACACACACACACACACGAATGCATGCACGCACACACACACACACGCACGCACACACACGCACACACACACACACACACACACACACACACACACACACGAACGCATGCACGCACACACACACACACACACACGCACACACGCACGCACACACACACGCACACACACACGCACACACACACGCACGCACACACGCACGCACACACACACACACACACACACGCACACACACGCACACACACACACACACACACACACACACACACGAACGCATGCACGCACACACACACTTTCTGTCTCACAGAACACAATCAAGCACATACTGATGAGGGCAGGAGCTAAAAACACATTGTATCAAAGAGCTACAGTAGAGAAACCACCAACAGAAACAGACCCACTACCACACTGTTCCACAGCTTCACTGAAGACAAGTTGCTGTAGGTGTTGTTGCTATAGGTGTTGTTGCTATAGGTGATGTTGCTATAGGTGTTGTTG
>NC_088243.1:87168741-87171241 GCF_036934945.1 Oncorhynchus masou masou
TGGTTGTTCTTTAAAAGTGCTTTTCTCACAATCTTAAATAAGCATGCCCCATTCAAAAAAATAATAACCAGGAACAGATATAGCCCATTGGTCACTCCAGACCTGACTGCCCTTGACCAGCACAAAACATCCTGTGGCATACTGCATTAGCATCGAATAGTCCCCACGATATGCAACTTTTCAGGGAAGTTAGGAACCAATATACACAGGCAGTTAGGAAAGCAAATGCTAGCTTTTTCAAACAGAAGTTTGCATCCTGCAGCACAAACTCCAAAAAGTTCTGGGACACTGTAAAGTCCATGGAGAATAAGAGCACCTCCTCCCAGCTGCCCACAGCTCTGAGGCTAGGAAACACTGTCACCACCGATAAATCCACCGATAATTGAGAATTTCAATAAGCATTTTTCTACGGCTGGCCATTCTTTCCACCTGGCTACCCCTACCTCGGTCAACAGCACTGGACCCCCCACAGCAACTCGCCCAAGCCTCCCCCATTTCTCCTTCTCCCAAATCCAGATGTCCGATGTTCTGAAAGAGCTGCAAAATCTGGACCCCTACAAATCAGCAGGGCTAGACAATCTGGACCCTCTCTTTCTAAAATTATCAGCCGAAATTTCTGCAACCCCTATTACTAGCCTGTTCAATCTCTCTTCGTATCGTCTGAGATCCGCAAAGATTGGAAAGCTGCCGCGGTCATCCCCCTCTTCAAAGGGGGGGACACCCTTGACCCAAACTGCTACAGACCTATATCTATCCTACCCTGTCTTTCTAAGGTCTTCGAAAGCCAAGTTAACAAACAGATCCACAACCATTTCGAATCCCGCTGTACCTTCTCCGCTATTCAATTAGGTTTCCGAGCTGGTCAGGGGTGCACCTCAGCCACGCTCAAGGTCCTAAACGATATCGTAACCTCCATCGATAAGAGACCATGCTGTCTCTTAGAATCGGCTTCCTATTTCGCAACAAAGCATCCTTCACTCATGCTGCCAAACATACCCTCGTAAAACTGACTATCCTACCGATCCTTGACTTCGGCGATGTCATTTACAAAATAGCCTCCAACACTCTACTCAGCAAATTGGATGCAGTCCATCTCACTGCCATCCATTTTGTCACCACAGCCCCATATACTACCCACCACTGTGACCTGTATGCTCACGTTGGTTGGCCCCCACTTCATATTCGTCGCCAAACCCACTGGCTCCAGGTCATCTATAAGTCTTTGCTAGGTAAAGCCCCGCCTTATCTCAGCTTACATAGCAGTACCCACCCGTAGCACACGCTCCAGCAGGTATATTTCACTGGTCACCCCCTGTCACGACTTCGAAGTCGCTCCCTCTCCTTGTTCGGCGGTCAACGTCACCAACATTCTAGCCGTCACTGATCCATTTTTCATTTTCCATTGGTTTTGTCTTGTCTTCCTTCACACCTGGTTCCAATCCCATCAATGACATGTTGTGTATTTAACCCTCTGTTTCCCCTCATGTCCTTGTCGGAGATTGTTTAGTTTGTATGAGATGTGCATTTCAGTGTTGGTGCGCGACGGGTTTTGTACCCACTTTGTTATTTTGTACATTTTAGATGTTTTGGAGTTTTGTCAGCATTTATTAAAAAACTCAGTTGATACCAAGTTCGTTCTCCTGCGCCTGACTTCCCTGCCACCAACATGCACCCCTTACACCCCCAAAGCCAATTCTTCCTTTGGCCGCCTTTCCTTCCAGTTCTCTGCTACCAATGACTGGAACGAATTGCAAAAATCACTGAAGCTGGAGACTCATATCTCCCTCACTAACTTTAAGCACCAGCTGTCAGAGCAGCCCACAGATCACTGCACCTGTACATAGCCCATCTGTACACCTGTACATAGCCCTTTTGTACACCTGTACATAGCTCATCTGTAAATAGCCCATCCAACTACCTCATCCCCATAATGTTTTTATTTATTTTGCTCCTTTGCACCCCAGTATCTCTACTTGCACATTCATCTTCTGCACATCTATCACTCCAGAGTTTAATTGCTAAATTGTAATTATTTACCACTGTGGCCTATGTATTACCTAACCTCCTTAATCATACGTCATTTGCACACACTGTATATAGACTTTTTATTTTCCTATTGTGCTATTGACTGTATGTTTGTTTGTTTATTCACGACGCCAGGACAGCGGAGTCAATCACCACCTTCCGGAGACACCTGAAACCCCACCTCTTCAAGGAATACCTAGGATAGGATAAAGTAATCCTTCTCACCCCCCCCCTTAAATGATTTAGATGCACTATTGTAAAGTGGCTGTTCCACTGGATGTCAGAAGGTGAATTCACCAATTTGTAAGTCGCTCTGGATAAGAGCGTCTGCTAAATGACTTAAATGTAAATGTAAATTCCATGTGTAAGTCTGTGTTGTTGTTTGTGTCAAACTGCTTTCTTTTATCTTGGCCAGGTTGCAGTTATAAATTAGAACTTGTTCTCAACTTGCCTACCTGGTTAAATAAAGGTGTTC
>NC_088243.1:87176241-87238741 GCF_036934945.1 Oncorhynchus masou masou
AGAACAAAGCGGTTTTAAATAAAAAGGTTGACAATAGGTTTAACTGCTTAAGAATCTTCCTGCAGGTTGAAGAACCAACACAGCTGTAGATCCGTATGTGTGTGTTCTCACTTCGAAAACTACAGGCAGATTTGAGTCATTCAGAGAGAACATGCATCGTTGTTTCCTCTGTTTTCCCACCCTCGCTCTCCTTGTTAGATATTATGCACATTTATGGCTTGGTGGCAAATGACGTCGCCATTGAGCTAGTTGTCATAGTAGCAGTAAACAGTAGCAAGCGATATGAGCGATGGAGAGAGAGCTCTATCCAATCGTAGCAGTAGGATCAGATTTACAACCCACCCATTTGTTAGCTGAACCCGACCCATTTGTTAGCTGAACTAACAATAACACAAGGTCTGAATACTTATGTAAATGTGATTTCCGTTTTTTTTTTTTGCAAAAATGTCTAAAAACCTATTTTTGATTTGTCATTATGGAGTATTGTGTGTAGATTGAAAAAAAGGAATTTAAATCATTTTAGAATAAGGCTGTAACGTAACAAAATGTGGAAAAAGTCAAGGGGACTAATTTCTGCATCCACTGTATATGGATGCTGTATAAAGCCGGGCACATTTAACAGTTTGGCTATTGATTATAGACCTAATTCAGTTGTGGTTTGCTCCTCTCCTCAATGTTCTTAGATAATTAGGCTAAACCCTATTCACACGGGACCTGTATTACGAGAGAACATTGGGGTTATGTAATTATTACTTCAGAATGTCCGTTATTCCAGAGGACGATTCAGATAGGATTAGTTTTTTCCCCAAACGGCCCCGTGTAATTCTTTATTTTTTCCCCCCAATAAATTGACAGTTATGACAGAAGCCTGGAGGATTTCTTTCTAGACGTGAAGATATTTCAACAAGTCGTGACGATAACAGGATACACTGATAACTCAAGCTTGGTTCACACGTTTCTAAACCATACCAAACCATCTTTGGTATAGTGTCGCCATAATATTTGAATTGAGGAAGTGTGATCATAATCATTAGGATGTTTTAACGATCCGCAGGATGTCCGAAATGATCCAAGTACAGCCTTCAGATGTGAACTAAACAGTGCCCTTTCACTTGAGATGCGTTTTAAGGCTATGGATGCGAAAATGATTTTATAATTTCCAAAAGTTTAGGTCAGTTATATGAAGCTTTGCAATCTATTAATAGCATGAGTTCGTGCATATGAACAATATTTTTTACTGATGCATTTGGTAATATTCAATTACTACACACAAAAGCATTCCCTGTGAAAGTTCACACGTGTAGGCCCTTCATATACAGTGCCTTGCGAAAGTATTCAGCCCCCTTGAACTTTGCGACCTTTTGCCACATTTCAGGCTTCAAACATAAAGATATAAAACTGTATTTTTTTGTGAAGAATCAACAACAAGTGGGACACAATCATGAAGTGGAACGACATTTGTTGGATATTTCAAACTTTTTTAGAATGGCCAAGTCAAAGTCCAGACCTGAATCCAATCGAGAATCTGTGGAAAGAACTGAAAACTGCTGTTCACAAATGCTCTCCATCCAACCTCACTGAGTTCGAGCTGTTTTGCAAGGAAGAATGGGAAAAAATTTCAGTCTCTCAATGTGCAAAACTGATAGAGACATACCCCAAGCGACTTACAGCTGTAATCGCAGCAAAAGGTGGCACTACAAAGTATTAACTTAAGGGGGCTGAATAATTTTGCACGCCCAATTTTTCAGTTTTTGATTTGTTAAAAAAGTTTGAAATATCCAATAAATGTCGTTCCACTTCATGATTGTGTCCCAATTGTTGTTGATTCTTCACACAAAAATACAGTTTTATATCTTTATGTTTGAAGCCTGAAATGTGGCAAAAGGTCGCAAAGTTCAAGGGGGCCGAATACTTTCGCAAGGCACTTTATAGGCTCTGCACACCACTTTATTCAATTTATAGAATCAGTCTTTTCTTTTCTCAAATCGCGAGCAACACCTGTCAAACTCAGACATTTCGCTCAAAAAACAGGGATGTCGATTCGCACGGGTCTAGTATTATCAGAGGACCTTGGAGTTCGCCAAAAAACAGTAGGTTATTCTGTCTGGAATTGTTACTCTCCCGCCATGTAGAAATTACTGCCATGGCAGATTCGGCAGGACTAAAATTACAGACAGATGTGGGGTTTTGTGCACATAGTTACATTACCTGACCTTCCCCAGTAAAACTAATCCGGTCCGAATAGGGATTAAGGGCTGTTTCCTCGTCTCTGCTGCTGCTGCCTGCGCCACATTGTTCTCAATCCCAATATGCTGGTTCATTTAGTAATTTTGCACATAGCAACATAGGAAAAGGCACCAATTCTATGGTGCACTGAATATTCACATTTAATTATGTTGAATATGGGCCTAAAATATCGACCATCGGCTTCCTTGACCCCCAACAATCGGTATCCATATAAAAACAGCCTAACCAGCTCTACTAGGGCGAGTAAAATGGTCAGTGAGCTGTTCTCTCATTTGTGTCTGGATGTAGCTAGCAAGTTAGCCAGTTAGCCAACGTTAGCTAGTTAGCCAATTAGCCAACGTCAGCCAACGTCAGCCAACGTTAGCCAACGTTAGCTAGTTATCTTGGGTGCTTGAATGCTGTTGTTAGGGCCAGAGCATTCGGATCAACCCTACTCCAAAACCAGGTCGTCCAGTGTGCACTCTGAACACTCCACAGATCAAAACGCTCCGAGTTTATGAACACGCTGAGCACACTTTGAGAATCCAGATTAAATTTATGAATACACCAGTAGTATAAACCAGCCTTTAGTCTTGAAATCTTTGGTTGTTTAGTACATTGCTTCACATGTGAATCCTTAAAAGAGATGGGTGGGGCTAAGGCTTTAGAGGGTGTGAACAATGCTTAATGTGTCAGTCAATGTTCAATGCTGATTGGATGTAAACAAAGAAGAGCTCTCCAGTAGGTGTACCAAAACAATCAAAACATCAACTTTCAAAGTTGAATTACTTTCCGATGGTTCTCCATTGTATGATATACCACTTTCTAGCTCTGAGTCTTTTATCCAATGTAAAAAAAAAAATTTTTTTAAATGTTGTTACATAAGACCGAATCGAGTCGGTCGGTCCCAAAAATAAACTGAGGTTGATTAGCAAGACAACATTGAATGTTCCTAGTTACAGTTTTCACCTAAACCGGCTTGAAAATCTATGGCAAGACTTGAAAATGGCTGTCTAGCAATTATCAACAACCTGACAGAGATGGAAGAATTTAAAAAATAAAAATAATGTACAAATATTGTACAATCCAGTTGTGCAAAACTCTTAAAATACTTACCCAGAAAGACTCACAGCTCTTAGATACTTACCCAGAAAGACTCACAGCTCTTAGATACTTACCCAGAAAGACTCACAGGTCGCTGCCAAAGGTGATTCTAACGTTCTGGCTCAGGGCTGTGAATACTTATGTAAATTACATATTTATGCATTTCATTTTCAATACATTTGCAAACCTTTAGAAAAACATGTTTTTACTTTGTCAAAAATCGGTTTAAACTATTTATAATTCAGGCTGTAACACAACAAAATGTGGAATAAGTGAAGGGGTGTGAATACTTTCTGAAGGTACTGTATCTGTATAACATCTACAGCATTCAGACCCCTTGACTTTTTCCACTTTGTTACAGCCTTATTCTAAAATGTATTAAATTGTTTTCCCCCCTCATCAATCTAAACACAATACCCCATAATAACAAAGCGAAAACAGGTTCAGAAATGTTTGCAAATGTATTAAAAAATTAATTGAAATATCATATTTACATAAGTATTCAGACCCTTTACTCAGTACTTTGTTGAAGCACCTTTGGCAGTGATTACAGCCTCGAGTCTTGGTTATGACGCTACAAGCTTGGCATACCTGTATTTGGGGAGTTTCTCCCATTCTTCTCTGCAGATCCTCTCAAGCTCTGTCAGGTTAGATGGTGAGCATCGCTCCACAGCTATTTTCAGGTCTCTAGAGATGTTCAAATCGGGTTCAAGTCCAGGCTCTGGCTGGGCCACTCCAGGACATTCAGAGACTTGACCCGAAGCATTGCGAGCTATAGCATTGTTGTTTGAGTTGTGTGCTTAGGGTCATTGTCCTGTTGGAAGGAGAACCTAAGACCCAGTCTGAGGTCCTGAGTGCTCTGGAGCAGGTTTTCATCAAAAATCTCTCTGTCCTTTTCTCTGTTCATCTTTCCCTCGATACTAGTCTGCCAGTCCCTGCCACTGAAAAACATCCTCACAGCATGATGCTCCCACAACCTTGCTTAACCGTAGGGATGGTGCCAAGTTTCCTCTGACGAAAACGTTTGGCATTCAGGCCAAAGAGTTCAATCTTGGTTTCATCAGAGAAGAGAATCTTTTTCTGAGAGTCATTCAGATGCCTTTTGGAAAACTCCAAGCGGGCTGTCATGTGCCTTTTACTGAGGAGTGGCTTCCGTCAGGCCACTCTACCATAAAGGCCTGATTGCTGGAGTCCTGCAGATATGGTTATCCTTCTGGAAGGTTCTCCCATCTCCACAGAGGAACTCTGGAGCTCTGTCTGAGCGACCATCGGGTTCTTGGTCACCTCCCTGACCAAGTCCCTTCTCCCCCGATGGCTCAGTTTGGCATGTTCGTGGTTCCAAACTTCTTCCATTTAAGAATGATGGAGGCCACTGTGTTCTTGGGGACCTTCAAGCCTCCAGAAATGTTTTGGTACCCTTCCCCAGATCTGCGTCTCGACACAATCCTGTTTCGGAGCTCTACGGACAATTCCTTCGACCTCAATTTATGTACTGTCAACTGTGGAACCTTATATAGACAGGTGTGTGCCTTTCCAAATCACATCCAATCAATTAAATTTACCACAGGTGGACTTCAATCAAGTTGTAGAAACATCTCAAGGATGCCCAATGGAAGCCTGATGCACCGGAGCTCAATTTCGAGTCTCATAGCAAAGGGTCTGAATACTTATGTAAATAAGGTATTTCTGTTTTTAAATTTTTATACATTTGCAAAAATGGATACCAAACTATTTTTGCTTTGTCATTATGGGGTATTGTGTGTGGATTGATGAAAACAATCATTATTTTATCCATTTTAGAATAAGGTTGTAATGTAACAAAATGTGGGAAAAGGGAAGGGGTCTGAATACTTTCTGAATGCAGTGTACATCAGGCATACTATCCATTAAATCTGTTGAGCACAGTGGAGGCTCCTCAGAGGAGGAAGGGGAGGATCATCCCCCTCAGTGAATTTCATTTTTACTGGTAAAACATTGAAAAAGTTATGTTTTGATGAAACTATACAAAATATATTCACGTCACCAAATAAATGATTAAAACACACTATTTTTCAATGCAGGTCTACAGTAGCCTCAACAGCACTCTGTAGGGTAGCACCATGGTGTAGCCGGAGGACAGCTAGCTTCCGTCCTCCTCTTGTTACATTGACTTCAATAGAAAACCTAGGAGGCTCTTGGTTCTCACCCCCTTCCACAGACTTACACAGTAATTATGACAACTTTCGGAGGACATCCTCCAACCTATCAGACCTCTTGCAGCATTACATTTACATTTAAGTCATTTGGCAGACGCTCTTATCCAGAGCGACTTACAAATTGGATGAACTGAGAATTAATTAATCTAGCACTGAAAGCAAAAGCTACCGCTAGTTTAGTTACTGAAACATCCTGCTCAAACAGAGGGATGCTATGTTAGCTAGCTGGCTATAACAGAGGGATGCTATGTTAGCTAGCTGGCTATGACTATGAATATATTTTATATGACATACAGTTTAAGTTGGAAGTTTACATAAATTACTTTTAATGATTCCAAACTAAGTGTTTCAACCACTCCACAAATTTCATCAGCCACCTGGTGGAAGGGACTTTGAGGATCTGAGGCTCTTTCCCATGTTTCTTCATCATGTCATCTACAAAATTGCTTCCAACACTCTTCTCAGCAAACTGGATGCAGTTTATCACAGTACCATCCGTTTTGTCACTAAAGCACCTTATACTACCCACCACTGCGACTTGTATGCTCTAGTCGGCTGGCCCTCGCTACATATTCATCGCAAGACCCACTGGCTCCAGGTCGTCTACAAGGCCATGCTAGGTAAAGCTCCGCCTTATCTCAGTTCACTGGTCACGATGGCAACACCCATCCGTAACACGCGCTCCAGCAGGTGTATCTCACTGATCATCCCTAAAGCCAACACCTCATTCGGCCGCCTTTCATTCCAGTACTCTGCTGCCTGTGACTGGAACAAATTGCAAAAATCGCTGAAGTTGGAGACATTTATCTCCCTCACCAACTTCAAACATCAGCTATCTGAGCAGCTAACCGATCGCTGCAGCTGTACATAATCTATTGGTAAATAGCCCACCCATTTTCACCTACCTCATCCCCACAGTTTTTATTTATTTACTTTTCTGTTCTTTTGCACACCAATATCTCTACCTGTACATGATCATTTATCAATCCAATGTTAATCTGCAATATTGTAATTATTCGTCTACCTCCTCATGCCTTTTGCACACAATGTATATAGACTCCCCTTTTTTTTCTACTGTGTTATTGACTTGTTAATTGTTTACTCCATGTGTAACTCTGTGTTGTCTGTTCACACTGCTATGCTTTATCTTGGCCAGGTCGCAGTTGTAAATGAGAACTTGTTCTCAACTAGCCTACCTGGTTAAATAAAGGTGAAATATAATAAAAAAATAAAAATAAAATCATCCTCCAAATCTCACCAACATCAGCCACCTCAAAGCATTACTGGTCCTTGTTTGGGAACACACACACCAAAGCACGCAACAGGCTGACCAATACAGGGGTTGAGATATTGGTTTCCATCTGAGCAAAATTTAGGCTTTTTGAGCTGACAACGAGCCATCCTCAACAAGGTTGGATAGTGACAATGAAGATGAGGCCTTAGTAGAGTCAACCTCATAATGGGTATAGGGAAGATTTGAGTATCATGTAGTAGCCTAAACATATCCATGTTACATTGAACTGGGTGAATGGAATATGAATGACAGTCATCCAATAGGCTGTAATATAAATAAAGCCATGCTCATGAGAAAATAAACATTGTCCTCCCTAATCATAAACGGCACTGACCGCCACTAGTTGAGCATCAAAATCACCAATGTGCTGGAGTTGCTTTTCCATTTTCATACAAAGCATAATCAGTCATTTTCTGAGAGACGTGCATTATTGCTTAGGCGGGGTGTGTGTGTGTGGGGGGGGGGCGGTAGCAGCAAGAGAACCGTTGAATATACACATGGTACATAGAATAGAGAGTGAGAGAGTGAGAGAGAGACAGACAGACAGACAAAGTAGTTATTTGACTCTTAACAAGCCCCTTACAATGACTGGATTTGTAGCAGTGCTGCTCAAAATGAGAAAAAGCTATTAGCTGTGGATGATCAAACACTGAGGAGGAGCTTTACAGCCTACTTATGTGAGCACTGGGGACACACAGGTCTCCCTAAACGAGACACCAAGTTAGAAAACTCTAACTAGTGATGTGGAAAACCATACAGTTTCATATCAGAACATATATCAAACGTTATATTGTATCGTTTTGACAATATTGCGCAAGTTGGCTGTACCTGCAACAAAACTCCAATATGTTCTCCTTTATAGCTATACCTTATCTTTAAATAGGGAGCCAAAATGTTTTCAACACTTTATTTCCACGACTGATCAGAACTGTTTTTCTCCTGGCTCTCTGCAGCAGATATATATATATATATATATATATATTTTTTTTTTTTAACTACGCAAGTCAGTTAAGAAGAAATTCATATTTTCAATAATGGCCAAGGAACAGTGGGTTAACTGCCTATTCAGGGGCAGAATGACAGATTTGTACCTCGTCAGCTCGGGATTTGAACTTGAAACCTTTTGGTTACTAGTCCAATGCTCTAAACACTAGGCTACCCTTCCGCCCAATATATGTTGATCAATATGTTTGAAACATCGTATCGCACTAAAATCACAGTATCGAATTGCAACACATATATAAATCGTGACAATCGCATTACTCTACATGACCAGGAGTATGCTCATCGAACATCTCATTCCAAAATCATGGGCATTAATATGGAGTCGGTCCCCCCCTTTGCTGCTATAACCACCTCCACTCTTATGGGAAGGCTTTCCACTAGATGTTGGAACATTACTGCTATAACCACCTCCACTCTTATGGGAAGGCTTTCCACTAGATGTTGGAACATTGCTGCTATAACAGCCTCCACTCTTCTGGGAAGGCTTTCCACTAGATGTTGGAACATTGCTGCTATAACAGCCTCCACTCTTCTGGGAAGGCTTTCCACTAGATGTTGGAACATTGCTGCTATAACCACCTCCACTCTTATGGGAAGGCTTTCCACTAGATGTTGGAACATTGCTGCTATAACCACCTCCACTCTTATGGGAAGGCTTTCCACTAGATGTTGGAACATTGCTGCTATAACAGCCTCCACTCTTCTGGGAAGGCTTTCCACTAGATGTTGGAACATTACTGCGGGGGACTTGCTTCTATTCAGCCAATAGAGCATGAGTGAGGCCAGGTTACTGTTTGTGAAGGTACTCTAGGTGTTCCACATACAGAACACTCTGGATAATACCATGGTGCATTGTTACAGTCCACCCTTTTAAGGTATGAGAACTGTACATTGTTCATCAGATCTGAATGCCACTGTTGACCTTTTGTTATGAATTCAATCTAGTGCTTTGCTTTTCATGAAATAGTTACAATGCATGTGGATTATCTTTGATGCCCAAACTGTTGGTGATGTACTGTAGGGCGAAATCATGCCTAAAAAGACAGGCGTGTAGCGCCGATTTTATTTTTACAACATCCATATACTCATCGTAAATCTCTTGACTTGGACATTACAACTGTCATAAACCTTACACATTTCAGTCAATATCACCCGTGTGACGTGAGTCATTCATAGCTGTGTGTGATTTTCTGCCACACAAATTCCCCTCCAGGGACTAGGAAACTGTGGGGATGGAATTCCTCAGGAAATTACAAGTCTGTTCGTGACCTGGCCTGACCTTGTCCCTTCACCCTGTGACCGACAGTTATGCAGGGGGTCATGCAAGGGACCTTACTTACTGGGGGGCTGTCCAGACCTCCTGTCTACTAAGATGATGTGACTGCTGTCTGTCTCTACAATACTATGCTAGGTATTAAATAGGCGTGACAGCTCAGTGCCGCTGACATAGCCTCCCGACCATGGATAGAGGAGCCTTATTCTTCTCACCGTCACAGGAGGTTAGCCGTAGCCATGGAGTCAACATGTCCCGCCCAATATATATTATAATTACGGCCCTGTAGCCTACTACTGAATTGACTCGTTATGCTAATGAGCAGTGCAATGCAAATCCTTTCTGCCTGAGAGGGCCATGACATGGCTGGGAGTTCATTTGCCGCTGAGTCAAGGGGTCGTGCTATTGGTTATAAGAGTGTTTGTTCGGGGGCGAGGGAGTCATGCACAACAAAAATATGAGGTGGCAAAAGGTGGACGAGATAATCTGAGGGGGGGGGGGCATGACCCCTCCTTAGGACCATCTGGCAGAGCGCCCCCAGAATATGTTCTATGAGTTGAGATAGGAGAATGCCAGACACATGCCGGAACCAACCCTATGAACTATGCGTATGTAACCAGTGTATGAGAGAACGAACGGGTCTGCCCCGTTAGAGCTCCTGATCGCCATGTGTTCTGGGTGCATTGAGTTGGTTGGAACCTCTCCAGTACGCTGATTATAAAGAATGAATCATTTAAGCTTGACTTTTGAGTGACCCTGTGTAAAATTTACACAACAATATTTAGACAAGCTAGTTACTCTTAACTTGATTGATAGCCTGAAATGGCTTCTTGGCAGCTAGTTATGAGGTTGGATGATTGGGAACCTATCTGGGCTAGCTAAAATCAACTTTATAAAATTGTTAAGTTGCGTGTAGTATTTCAGAGAAAAAACAAACAAACCCCCAAAAAGTAAATCTTATTATTTCTGAGGGGGCATGACTTCTCTGTGTGGAGCTGGGAGGTCTCTGACCCACTATGGGCATGACGCCTCTGTGTGGGGCTGGGAGGTCTCTGACCCATTATAGGCATGATGCCTCTGTGTGGTGGTTGGGAGGTCTCTGACCCACTATGGGCATGACGCCACATGTGTGGGGGTTGGGAAGTCTCTGACTCACTATCACCAGGAATCATAATACATTATTTATTTTGTTGATACCACAGATTTCACAAACTTCACAGTGCTGGGAATTCTCTCTCTCTCTCTCTCTCTCTCTCTCTCTCTCTCTCTCTCTCTCTCTCTCTCTCTCTCGTAGGGTTTCTATACTCCCACTCAGCAACACGTTGAGCACAGCTTGAGATGAGGACCCGCTAATTGAATATTAGACCCCTGATGAACAGCGAACAACATTATAATGGCTTCCAACCTGCATGGGCTGCTTCCCAAAATGCACCTTGTCGGGCTCTGGTCAAATGTAGTGCACTACAGTATATAGGGAAAAGGGTGTCATTCATAGTGCACGACACTATATAGGGAACAGGGTGGCATTTGAGACACAATGACACTGCACTGGAGGACACCGCACCATCCTGGAGGACACCATCCTGAAGGACACCATCTTGGAGGACACCACACCATCCTGGAGGACACCACACCATCCTGGAGGACACCACACCATCCTGAAGGACACCACACCATCCTGGAGGACACCACACCATCCTGGAGGACACCACACCATCCTGAAGGACACCACACCATCCTGGAGGACACCATCCTGGAGGACACCATCCTGAAGGACACCACACCATCCTGAAGGACACCACACCATCCTGGAGGACACCATCTTGGAGGCCACCATCCTGGAGGACACCACACCATCCTGGAGGACACCACACCATCCTGGAGGACACCACACCATCCTGGAGGACACCATCTTGGAGGCCACCATCCTGGAGGACACCACACCATCCTGGAGGACACCACACCATCCTGGAGGACACCACACCATCCTGGAGGACACCATCTTGGAGGCCACCATCCTGGAGGACACCACACCATCCTGGAGGACACCATCTTGGAGGACACCATCCTGAAGGACACCACACCATCCTGGAGGACACCACACCATCCTGGAGGACACCATCATGGAGGACACCATCCTGGAGGACACCACACCATCCTGGAGGACACCATCCTGGAGGACACCACACCATCCTGGAGGACACCACACCATCCTGGAGGACACCATCCTGGAAGTCACATACTGTGACTTGCAAAAGTATTCGCCTCCCTTGGAATTGTTCCTATTTTGTTGCCTTACAACCTGGAATTATTAAAATAGATTTTGATTTACACAACATGCCTACCACTTTGAAGATGCAAAATATTTTTATTGCGAAACAAACTAGAAATAAGACAAAATAAACAGAAAACTTGAGCGTGCAGAACTATTCACCCGCCTCCAAAGTCAATACTTTAGAGTCACCTTTTGCAGCAATTACAGCTGCAAGTCTCTTGGGGTATGTCTCTATAAGCTTGGCACATCTAGCCACTGGGATTGTTGCCTATTCTTCAAGGCAAAACTGCTCCAGCTCCTTCAAGTTGGATGGGTTCCGCTGGTGTACAGCAATCTTTAAGTCATACCACAGATTCTCAATTGGATTGAGGTCTAGGCTTTGACTATGCCATTCCAAGACATTTAAATGTTTCCCCTTAAACCCTTCGGGTGTTGCATTAGCAGTATGCCTAGGGTCATTGTCCTGCTGGAAGGTGAACCTCCGTCCCAGTCTCAAATCTCTGGAAGACTGAAACAGATTTCCCTCAAGACTTTCCCTGTATTTAGCACCATCCATCATTATTTCAATTATGACAAGTTTCCCAGTCCCACAGAATGATGCTGCCACCACAGTGCTTCACTGTGGGGATGTTGTTCTTGGGGTGATGTGTTGGGTTTTTGCCAGACATAGCGTTTTCCTTGATGGCCAAAAAGCTACATTTTAGTCTAATCTGACCAGAGTACCATCTTCCATATGTTTGCCGTGTCTCCCACATGCCTTTTGGCGAACACCAAACATGTTTGCTTATTTTTTTCTTTACGCAATAGCTTTTTCTGGCCAATCTCCGTAAAGCCCAGCTCTGTGGAGTGTACGGCTTAAAGTGGTCCTATGGACAGATACTCCGATCTCCGCTGTGGAGCTTTGCAGCTCCTTCAAGGTTATCTTTAGTCTCTTTGTTGCCTCTCTGATTAATGCCCTCCTTGTCTGGTCTGTGAGTTTTGGCAGGTTTGTTGTGGTGCCATGTTCTTTCCATTTTTTAATAATGGATGTAATGGTGCTCTGTGGGATGTTCAAAGTTTCAGATATTTTTTATAACCCAACCCTGATCTGTACTTGTCCACAACTTTGGCCCTGACGTGTTTGGAGAGCTCCTTGGTCTTCATGGTGCCGCTTGCTTAGTGGGGTTGCAGACTCTTCATAAAAAAATCCTACAATGTGATTTTCTGGATTTTTTTTTCTCATTTTGTCTGTCATAGTTGAAGTGTACCTGTGATGAAAATTACAGGCCTCTCTCATCTTTTTAAGTGGGAGAACTTGCACAATTAGTGGCTGACTCAATACTTTTTTGCCTCACTATATAACATCTGTATACACTGAGATCATGTGACAGAGGTGGACTTTATTTAACTAATTGTGTGACTTCTGAAGGTGATTGGTTGCACCAGATCTTATTAAGGGGGTGAAAACATAAAAACACGCTCCACTTTCTACTTGTTTTTTTGTTGTTCATTTTTTTTAACAAGTTCTTTTTTTCATTTCACTTCACCAATTTTGACTATTTTTTATATGTCAATTACATGAAATCCAAATAATAAATCAATTTATATTACAGGTGGAAATGCAGCAAAATAGGAAAAACACCACAAGGGTGAATTCTTTTGCAAGGCACTGTACACTGTAGGCTACAACATATGCAACAGATAAACAGAGCAGAGCTTGGAGAGGCTTAAAAGTCCATGTACAATTTAATATGAATAAGGAACAGAACATTTGAAGCACATCACGATACATCCTAGCCTGGTCTCAGAAATATTTGGCATGACAAGGAGTTGGCACGATAGCACAAACAGACTGGCACTCAGGCTAGATACATACTTATTGGTGTATTTAAAATGTAATTCCTGACAGGAAGCTTCTTAAGTTATCCAGTATGAACACACTGACATGCAAAGCTGAAAAAACAACATGCTAGACCACATGCTGTTTGCAGACTGAGGCTCCTTGCCTTCATATGTACAGATAAGGGTGGCCTGCCACCCTGCCTTCTCAATGCCACATTCTGACTTGACAGCTAGCTTTCATCATCTGCTGAGAGACAGACAGCTACTTCCTTACGATGGGTTTCTTATAGTTTGAGACAAAGACTGTGTTCTAAATTGGCACCCTATTCCCTATGTAGTGCACAATTTTTTGACAAGTACCCCCGATGTGGGCCCTGGTCAAAAGTAGTGCACTACATAGGGAATAGGGTGCCAATGGAGACGTAAGGACAGACAGTCATCTCTGAGCAGCACCTGTCATTGAAACTGAAGTCGCTAGGATCTCCCTAGACAAACAAAGGATATGACAAACGGCTCGGAAGACCACTGTTTGTTGACAGACGCTAGTCTGGGCGGGGTTAGAAACACGACACGTTGAATCTTTTCTAAAGCGTGTATAATCTGTAACCAAATATGAAGTGTGTCTATCCTGCTCTTATTAAATGATCATTAACACCACCGTGAAACATAAGACGCAACACAAGTCTTCCAAAAGGAGCACACGGCACCCTTATTGGGTTGACACACTGGACATTTTGAAATGGTTCTGTGGTTCTGTCCTAAATGACACACTGGACATTTTGAAATGGTTCTGTGGTTCTGTCCTAAATGACACACTGGACATTTTGAAATGGTTCTGTGGTTCTGTCCTAAATGACACACTGGACATTTTGAAATGGTTCTGTGGTTCTGTCCTAAAGGACACACTGGACATTTTGAAATGGTTCTGTGGTTCTGTCCTAAATGACACACTGGACATTTTGAAATGGTTCTGTGGTTCTGTCCTAAAGGACACACTGGACATTTTGAAATGGTTCTGTGGTTCTGTCCTAAAGGACACACTGGACATTTTGAAATGGTTCTGTGGTTCTGTCCTAAATGCCACTATATCCCCGTAACAGCCGAGGAACAGGTTATTGGGTTAATAATTATACTCCAGCCACAGATACAGACATGACAGCTCTCCTTGTAGGTAATTGATAAATGACTGTGTCGGCTGTATTCGCCTAGCTAACGGCCATGTTTACTGTCCAGCAGCTCCATAGTGTCCAGCAGCTCCATAGTGTCCAGCAGCTCCATAGTGTCCAGCAGCTCCATAGTGTCCAGCAGCTCCATAGTGTCCAGCAGCTCCATAGTGTCCAGCAGCTCCATAGTGTCCAGCAGCTCCATAGTGTCCAGCAGCTCCATAGTGTCCAGCAGCTCCAAAGCGTCCAGCAGCTCCATAGTGTCCAGCAGCTCCAAAGCGTCCAGCAGCTCCATAGTGTCCAGCAGCTCCATAGTGTCCAGCAGCTCCATAGTGTCCAGCAGCTCCATAGTGTCCAGCAGCTCCATAGTGTCCAGCAGCTCCATAGTGTCCAGCAGCTCCATAGTGTCCAGCAGCTCCATAGTGTCCAGCAGCTCCATAGTGTCCAGCAGCTCCATAGTGTCCAGCAGCTCCATAGTGTCCAGCATCTCCATAGTGTCCAGCAGCTCCATAGTGTCCAGCAGCTCCATAGTGTCCAGCAGCTCCATAGTGTCCAGCAGCTCCATAGTGTCCAGCAGCTCCATAGTGTCCAGCAGCTCTATAGTGTCCAGCAGCTCCATAGTGTCCAGCAGCTCCATAGTGTACTCCCAGAGAGAGCAGTCTTATTAACCAGTGATGCCACATGAAGACATCACTAGTGGAGGATGGCAAGTTGGCAGCTGTTAGAGTTCCTATTCCCTATGTAGTGCACTACTTTTGACCAGGGCCCATAGGGAATAGGGTGCTATTTGGGATGCGCACACTAAAGGAATGGACCTCCACTGGGAGTTGAGAGTCACAAACTGTTATATGAGATTTGCACTTGTAGTGCCAGACAGAACAGGTTAGTACAGAGGTCATCCTTAGAGCAGCACCAGTCCAACAACCAGGACCAGTCCAGAAACCAGGACCAGTCCAGAAACCAGGACCAGTCCAACAACCAGGACCAGTCCAGAAACCAGGACCAGTCCAACAACCAGGACCAGTCCAACAACCAGGACCAGTCCAGAAACCAGGACCAGTCCAACAACCAGGACCAGTCCAGAAACCAGGACCAGTCCAACAACCAGGACCAGTCCAACAACCAGGACCAGTCCAGAAACCAGGACCAGTCCAACAACCAGGACCAGTCCAACAACCAGGACCAGTCCAGAAACCAGGACCAGTCCAACAACCAGGACCAGTCCAGAAACCAGGACCAGTCCAACAACCAAGACCAGTCCAGAAACCAGGACCAGTCCAACAACCAGGACCAGTCCAACAACCAGGACCAGTCCAGAAACCAGGACCAGTCCAACAACCAGGACCAGTCCAGAAACCAGGACCAGTCCAACAACCAGGACCAGTACAGAAACCAACCAAGACTTTTGGAACAACAGACACAAAGCAGGGGTTCAAATCCCCTTGTCCTACCTAGCGTCCACAGAGGTTACAATGAATGTATGTGATGTTGCATACCACACAGCCAGTCTCAACAAATTGGTATAGAATATCAAATCCTATGTCTATTATAAAATATAGGCTAGCCATAGTAGACGAATCCATAATTGATACAATGGACATATGGAGGACCTACGACCACTACTATTTAGTAGGGTTGAATATTGTTCTGTAGTAACTTCTTCACTATTAATATTATTTAATGATTTAATGTTGATCTACTATGTTGGAGATTGAAGGCACCTTTGGCTCCATGGTGTGACGTTAATACTGGAGTGGTCACATGTTTAATATTTTTGTCTGACACAAATGCTCTATGGGTAAGTTAGAGTCCGCCAAATAACACATTCACCCTCGTAGGCTAATATATTTGGTTCACACATTCATTTGAACACAGCATGATTTTAATTGCTATAATTATTTATCCGTTTGGGGATATGATCATTTTGGATCCACGACGCATTTACGTGTGCGTATTTCCTCCATCTCCACGCGCCCTCCAGACATTATAGACGGTTAAAGCACATAGGCTATTCAACATAATAGGAATAAGGACTGTAAATAAAAATAGTAACCCAGCCTACCTCGAACTCTTGCAGACAGTGACAGCCCGCGCTCAGATGACTTGACGTGTTGTGGTGGTAACAGTAACGGATACAGAACACTTTGCAGCCTCTCAATTCTAGCTGGTGCTGATCTCTTGTCTCCGAAGTTTTCACGAGCAGTAGATGCCACAGAGCGCGCGCTCTTACGTCTCTCTCATTATCCCATTTCCAAAATTGAAAACACGTACATTGTTCTACTTTTTGTAGCATATCGGTTGATTAGCCATTACCGTGGATATATGTTCCAAGTACACTAACGAGGACTACAAACTAGCCTACTGGCAATAGTACGCTGACTCTCTGTATGCGTTCCCAAAAACTAAAGCGCTTCCCAGAGGACACGTGATTAACCCACCCGGAATAGCTCTCATTCCGGCAGATGGGATCAATTACACCGTTCTGCTGCCTCGAGCTATAGCTGCCTCGCTTAGTTGCCTCGGTGGATCGTTCCCCTCTGCGCAGACATATCTCCCATCATCATCTCTACGGTTCTAATACGTGATGTCGCTTTCAAAGCGGTGTAAAAGAACAGTGCCGTGAATGTCATTTTGTGCGCCTTGCACAGTACAGGGCTTTTCTTGGGAATGTCAAACCATCATCACAGAGGGGATTTATATCGTCTCACTCAGCTCTCACGTTACAGAATGCATTAGCGCTTAGATGTTGTGTGTGTGTGTGTCTGTGAGTTCTCCAACATGTGCTGATTGTCAAAAAAGATCAATTGGGGAGATAAATCAGTTTTGTATATCAACTCGGGTTTCTAAAATAGCAAAACATCTTCTACTCTTGGAAATTGGCCAGGATAAATCATCTTGAGCATTTCCTTTCAGAGTCATATTCACAAGAGGCTTAGCTGTTCTCTCTTTTCAATAGTTTGGCTGAACAACAATCCCCATATCAAAATGCTGCTACAGAAAATAGAAAAAAATGTAATTGAAGGGCCCGAGAAAATGAATGGTCTAGAGAGAGCCAGTTAGAGGACTAGCCACCCTGAGCCGACCCCATGGAGACAACACAGTCTCAGGATGCTATATGAATTCACAATGTATTTCTCTCTTCAATAAGACCAGTTGCCATGGTTCTGTAGAAAAGAGAGTTGGATGCATTCCAAATTGGCACATATCTCCGAAATAGTGCACTACTTATGCCCATGGGAAATGTAGGGAAAGGGGTGCCATTTGGAACATTTCTGTGATGTTTTATTTCAGCTCATGAAACATGCGATCAACAATTTACATATTGTGTTTAGATTTTTGTACAGTATATATATATATTTAGAAATGTCCTTCAGAATGACTTTTCCAAGCAGTGGAGATTGATAGTCTATTTCTCCATTCAACACATAGAACTCAGACAACTCTACTGCACAGTGCCTCAACACATAGAACTCAGACAACTCTACTGCACAGTGCCTCAACACATAGAACTCAGACAACTCTACTGCACAGTGCCTCAACACATAGAACTCAGACAACTCTACTGCACAGTGCCTCAACACATAGAACTCAGACAACTCTACTGCACAGTGCCTCAACACATTGAACTCGGTAGTGAGCATCCGGCAATGCTATTGAAATGAGTCTGAAGAAGGGCTAGCATGTGAAGGGTGAAATGTCTGCTTTGTCAGGACACACACAGAGACATGTTCCCATAGCTCACACCTCCACACGCCTTTTTATGCAGGAAGCGGGGTAATTATGGTCCCTGGGGCTGAGCGGAGTGGAGCGAGACTATAGTAGGACTTTGGAAGATGGGAGGTGGCAGGAGCTTCTCTCATGCTACTGTGTATGAAATGATAAACAGGCAGGTACCCCTCGAGACATAGTCTGCATCCCAAATAGCGCCCTATTCCCTATGGGTCCTGATCAAAAGTAATGGACTATATAGGGAGAGTAGGGTTCCACTTGGGACGCAGGATATAGCTCACTCCCTCTACTCTCTCTGCTTAGCCCAGTCAAGCCACTTCAGAACAGAATGCCAGACAGAGGGCAGGAGAGGAGAGGAGAGCCCACTTTGAAATCCCACTGCTGCCATTTGGTGGTTTGATATGTTCAATGTGGCATTGTTGTTAACTAACAGTCAGTGCTATCCAGTTCCATGTATTTGGGGTGGCAGGGTAGCCTAGTGGTTACAGTGTAGAGGGGGCAGGTACCCTAGTGGTTAGTGTGTAGAGGGGACAGGTACCCTAGTGGTTAGAGTGTAGAGGGGACAGGTACCCTAGTGGTTAGAGTGTAGAGGGGACAGTTACCCTAGTGGTTAGAGTGTAGAGGGGACAGGTACCATAGTGGTTAGAGTGTAGAGGGGACAGGTACCCTAGTGGTTAGAGTGTAGAGGGGACAGGTACCCTGGTGGTTAGAGAATTGGACTAGTAACTGGAAGGTTGCAAGTTCAAATCCCTGAGTTGACAAGGTACAAATCTGTCGTTCTGCCCCTGGACAGTCAGTTAACCCACTATTCCTAGGCCGCCATTGAAAATAAGAATTTGCTCTTAACTGACTTGCCTAGTTAAATAAAGGTTAAATAAAAAATTATCACTGGGAGATATGGCAACAGCATGATCTGGTGATGGTTGTTGTTGCATGTGGAAAGGGGAACAGATTCTGGGTCAAGGCGTCGGAAGCCTGGGAATGCTCATTTTGGACAATCTGTTTTTTTTTTGTGTTGCTGACTGTGTGATATTTGTTGTTGCTCTTTGGAAAGGAAACACATACTGGTCGAGACCCAGCAGAAGAGGAGTGGTGTCCATTAGGAGTCTCCGGATGCTCGTTTCAGTGAGCTGTTGTTCCTAATTAATCACAGAAGACTAAGAACATTGAAGGATTCAAAGTGAACGTTGTCCTTTCGGGATTTGTATGTATTTTATTTTATTTCTTTTTTTTGTGCTGCCATGCCTTTGCCATAAACAGTATTACAGTGAATGTCAGAATTGGCTGTGCTTCTGGCCTAACTACAGCGCTAACTACAGCGCTCAACCAGACCGCAGACCCTCCATATCAACTGGCGCCAGCTTTATTTTATACATTGTTGTGAGATTAATATGCTTGAGATAAGCAGGAAATCTGGGAATCTTCCAACCGATATTTCTGGAAAACCTGGGCATTTTTGGGAAAGTTACCAGCATTTTTCAACCCTTACCTTTCCCCTCAGACGAACTATCTATAGTTCTTGAAGATAAGCACCTGGCTTTATTAAGTTAAATGATATCTGACATATCGCTCTAATTTACATCGCGATTAAGGCATTTAAAGTCATTAGTAATTAAAAGGTTGATAAATGTTTAATAAGAGAAGGCTAACCTTGGACTGAGTAATAATTGATGAGGAGGACTACAGATGGGACACGGTGCCTGTTACTGGTAACATTAGCCCTCCTTTTAGAAGTTGTTTTGGGTGAGGGTTTAAAGTTTAACGTCCATTCAGATAGATTAGCCAGATAGTTAAGGCACTTAAAGGGGAATTTCACCCTGGTTCTGCCACGGCGTATAGTCATTAACATACTAACGACATTACGTTTTATCATCAACATCTCATTTATCCAAACCACAAGCTACAACTAGCACATTTTCACTGGTAGAATCAGGAAGGTTTAACTCCCTGTGCATTCTTTTTTCTTTATTTAAATTTTTTACCCCTTTTTCGTGGTATCCAATTGTTTTTTAGTAGCTACTATCTTGTCTCATCGCTACAACTCCCGTACGGGCTCGGGAGAGACGAAGGTTGAAAGTCATGCGTCCTCCGATACACAACCCAACCAAGCCGCACTGCTTCTTAACACAGCGCGCACCAAATCGGAGGAGGAAATTAGTTTGCTCATAGTGAATCACAAAGTCCGGCATTTATAGCGAATGCAGATACTGACCGCTAAGGTAGATGGGGTGCGCCCACAAACGCATTGTGTACTTTTTTTAACCTTTATTTAACCAGGCAAGTCAGTTTAGAACAAATTCTTATTTTCAATGAAGGCCTAGGAACAGTGGGTTAACTGCCTGTTCAGGGGCAGAACGACAGATTTGTACCTTGTCAGCTCGGGGGTTTGAACTTGCAACCTTCCGGTTACTAGTCCAACGCTCTAACCACTAGGCTACCCTGCCGCCCCAAAACGAACAACACACAGGAATCTCAGATCTTCTGTAGGCAAGATATGTTTTCGACAATGTTTGTTTTTCACTAACGTTCATCATTATGCCTGTGTGGTGTTCTGTGCCTGGCTGTGCTGAATTACAAACAAGCGTGAAAATGAGTTATCGTTCTTCCCAGATTCTGCCAGTGACTTGCGGCTATCAAGAAGGATGAGCCTTACAGTGACCAAAGATTATCAGAGTGATTTTCAGGCTAAACTGATGGGGGAACCATTTCGATGACAACTGAGAAGTGATGCAATATCATAGATTTTTTTTGTTACCCCTTTTAAACCATCAGCTAAATCATATCGCTATCTTTTTTTTTTTGGTATGCACACTGTCAATCAATTTCCAGACTGGCGACTCCCTTCAGCAGAGTAAACATGTTTGTTTGTTCATTCTATCTTTGACCGATGTTAGCTAACGTAAGCTAGTTAACATAAGCAAATACGAGTAGCTCAATCTGGTAACCATCTATTCCACTCTTGCCTGGAAAACACTCGGTTACTAGAAATGTAATTGTTGATATAGCTAACTCACTCTCTGTTTGTGTGTTGGTAACATTAGCGATGATGCTTGTGTGTAAATTGTCTATGGTTGGTTAGTTGGTTCTCAACAATCTTGCTTCCAATTTAGTGAGTCTGGTTAGTTAACAGCAAGTAGACAATATTGAAATGTCCACTTTAGGTATGGTAAACTAGCCAGTTTCATAGAGATCAACTAAATTAGTGGGATGGTTAAATTGTGTATTGTTGTGTATTTTGTTGTAGGTGGTACAGAATCTAATTCCACTAACGTGAGCTAGAATCTAATTCCACTAACATGAGCTAGAATCTAATTCCACTAACGTGCGCTAGAATCTAATTCCACTAACGTGAGCTAGAATCTAATTCCACTAACATGAGCTAGAATCTAATTCCACTAACGTGAGCTAGAATCTAATTCCACTAACGTGAGCTAGAATCAAATTCCACTAACGTGAGCTAGAATCAAATTCCACTAACATGAGCTAGAATCTAATTCCACTAACGTGAGCTAGAATCTAATTCCACTAACGTGAGCTAGAATCAAATTCCACTGTGAGCTAGAATCAAATTCCACGAACATGAGCTAGAATCTAATTCCACTAACGTGAGCTAGAATCTAATTCCACTAACGTGAGCTAGAATCAAATTCCACGAACATGAGCTAGAATCTAATTCCACTAACGTGAGCTAGAATCTAATTCCACTAACGTGAGCTAGAATCTAATTCAACTAACGTGAGCTAGAATCGAATTCCACTAACGTGAGCTAGAATCTAATTCCACCAACATGAGCTAGAATCTAATTCCACCAACCCCTAGCTCTACACAAGGTGAAGGTAAATTGGGCAAAATATTTACAAGCAAATGGATTAGACAGCTCAATTTACAGTAAGCATGGTACAAAACATGAATTTGTACGGCCCAGTACAACACGGGGGTCAAGCTTCCTGCAATCAGATGGTGTCAGATGAAAGCCCATAACATTGTCAAAGACTCCAGCCACCCTAGTCATAGACTGTTTTCTCTGCTACCGAACGGCAAGCGGTACCGGAGCGCCAAATCTATAACCAAAAGGCTCCTCAACAGCTTCTACCCCCAAGCCATAAGACTGTTGAACAAATAAAATGTCCACTGGACTATTACATTGACACCCCCCCCTCATTTGTTTTGTACTGTGCTGTTACTCGTTGTTTATTATCTATGCATAGTCACTTCATCCCTACCTACATGTACAAATGACCTCTAACCTGTACCCCCGAACACTGCCTTGGTACCGGTACCCACTGTATATAGCCTTGTTAGTGTTATGTTATTGTGTTACTTTTTATAATGTTTTACTTTAGTTTATTTGGTAAATATAAGTCTTCTTGAACTGCACTTAACTGTTAGTTAAAGGGCTTGTAAGTAAGCATTTCATGGTAAGGTCTACACTTGTTGTATTCGGCGCATGTGACAAATAAAGTTTGATTTGATTTGAATTTGGTAGTGTTTGTATGGTTTGGGTATGTGTTGTGGGGTTGCAGGTGATTAGAGGCCTGAGGACTACTAAATACCATCCAGACCACCGCATCAATTTAGTCTACCCTGCTTCTCTTTTGACAGTCTACCCTGCTTCTCTTTTGACAGTCTACCCCGCTTCTCTTTTGACAGTCTACCCCGCTTCTCTTTTGACAGTCTACCCTGCTTCTCTTTTGACAGTCTACCCTGCTTCTCTTTTGACAGTCTACCCCGCTTCTCTTTTGACAGTCTACCCCGCTTCTCTTTTGACAGTCTACCCTGCTTCTCTTTTGACAGTCTACCCTGCTTCTCTTTTGACAGTCTACCCTGCTTCTCTTTTGACAGTCTACCCCGCTTCTCTTTTGACAGTCTACCCCGCTTCTCTTTTGACAGTCTACCCTGCTTCTCTTTTGACAGTCTACCCTGCTTCTCTTTTGACAGTCTACCCTGCTTCTCTTTTGACAGTCTACCCTGCTTATCTTTTGACAGTCTACCCTGCTTCTCTTTTGACAGTCTACCCTGCTTCTCTTTTGACAGTCTACCCCGCTTCTCTTTTGACAGTCTACCCTGCTTATCTTTTGACAGTCTACCCTGCTTCTCTTTTGACAGTCTACCCCGCTTCTCTTTTGACAGTCTACCCTGCTTCTCTTTTGACAGTCTACCCTGCTTATCTTTTGACAGTCTACTCCGCTTCTCTTTTGACAGTCTACCCTGCTTCTCTTTTGACAGTCTACCCTGCTTCTCTTTTGACAGTCTACCCTGCTTCTCTTTTGACAGTCTACCCCGCTTCTCTTTTGACAGTCTACCCTGCTTCTCTTTTGACAGTCTACCCCGCTTCTCTTTTGACAGTCTACCCCGCTTCTCTTTTGACAGTCTACCCTGCTTCTCTTTTGACAGTCTACCCTGCTTCTCGTTTGACAGTCTACCCCGCTTCTCTTTTGACAGTCTACCCTGCTTCTCTTTTGACAGTCTACCCTGCTTCTCTTTTGACAGTCTACCCTGCTTCTCTTTTGACAGTCTACCCCGCTTCTCTTTTGACAGTCTACCCCGCTTCTCTTTTGACAGTCTACCCTGCTTCTCTTTTGACAGTCTACCCCGCTTCTCTTTTGACAGTCTACCCCGCTTCTCTTTTGACAGTCTACCCTGCTTCTCTTTTGACAGTCTACCCTGCTTCTCGTTTGACAGTCTACCCCGCTTCTCTTTTGACCTTTTCTCTTTGTAAAACTCTGGTTTTCTAGAGTCATTCCACATTGCCCTGCTGAAAAAATACTCCAAAACATGAGAGAGTGGACACACCTTGCAATTATGGAGCACAACAAGAAACCAGCAAGGGACACTGAAAGGTATCAAATCAAGACTGCAGCAGTAATGACACAACCACCCCATTCTTCTCTCTGCAGATTCTCAATTCACAATACAAAGACACTTCTTACATGAAGTCCTCCGTAAATGACTACTACTCTGTAAACCCATACAATTAAATACACTGATCTATCTGATTGTGGGCATCGCAATATTGGTGTTGTGCTAAATTGACACTTCTGTGTGACTACAATGTTTACTTATGTCACAAACGTGAGGAGAGACAGACCAAGGTGCAGCATATGTAGAGTTCCACATATTTATTTCTAAGTGAAACTTAAGCAAAAAAAATAAAAATAAAAAATCTAATAATGAACAACTAAACGTGACTACGTGGTGCACATTCAGAAATACAAAATAATATCCCACAAACACAGGTGGGAAAAATAGCTACTCAAATATGATCCCCAATTAGTGACAACGATTACCAGCTGCCTCTAATTGGGAATCATACAACACACCAACATAGGAAATAATAACTAGAACACAACATAGAAATATTAAACTAGAATACCTCTAGTCACGCCCTGACCTACTACACCATAGAGAAACGAGGGTTCTCTATGGTCAGGGCGTGACAATTTAATATTTGAGTGCTCAGAAGCAGAAGTAAACCCAATGAGTTTGTAGCCGTTTGACACTAAGAGTTAGCAGACGTCATCAACGTGGGTAACGTGCTGTACATCCTGAGTAAAAATGTTAATTGAACATGGCAGTCTTCGGTTATAAGTTGATAGTTAGCTAACTTTTATGATTTTTGTGAATAGTCGTCTGATGTATTGGAGAATCTTAAAACATGGAAAGAACAAACGTCATGGAATTGATCTTTTAAGTATAATCAATTTGTTTTCAAGTCCACAACTGTAAATACAGTTGAAGTCAGAAGTTTACATATACTTAGGTTGGAGACATTAAAACTTGTTTTTCAACCACAAATTTCTTGTTAACAAACTATAGTTTTGGCAAGTCAGTTAGGACATCTACTTTGTGCATGACACAATTATTTCCAGCAATTGACAGACAGATTATTTCACTTATAATTCACTGTATCACAATTCCTGTGGGTCAGAAATGTACATACACTAAGTTGACTGTGCCTTTAAACGGCTTGGAAAATTCCAGAAAATTATGTAATGGCTTTAGAAGCTTCTGATAGGCTAATTGACCTGATTTGAGTCAATTGGAGGTGTACCTGTGGATGTATTTCAAGGCCTACCTTCAAACCCAGTGCCTCTTTGCTTGACATCATGGGAAAATCAAAAGAAATCAGCCGAGACCTTGTAGACCCCCACAAGTCTGGTTCATCCTTGGGAGCAATTTCCAAATGCCTGAAGGTACCACATTCATCTGTACAAGCAATAGCTAGCAAGTATAAACACCATGGGACCACACAGCCGTCATACCGCTCAGGAAGGAGATGCGTTCTGTCTCCTAGAGTTGAACATACTTTGGTGCGAAAAGTGCAAATCAATCCCAGAACAACAGCAAAGGACCCTGTGAAAATGTTGGAGGAAACAGGTACAAAAGTATCTATACCACAGTAAAACAAGTCCTTTATCGACATAACCTGAAAGGCCGCTCAGCAAAGAAGAAGCCACTGCTCCAAAACCGGCATAAAAAAGCCAGACTACGGTTTGCAACTGCACATGACCATCGTTTTAATGACCATCGTTATGTTTGGAGGAAAAAGGGGGAGGCTTGCAAGCCGAAGAACACCATCCCACGGGGGTGGCAGCATCATGTTGTGGGGGTGCTTTGCTGCAGGAGGGACTGGTGCATTTCACAAAGTAGATGGCATCATGAGAATGGAAAATTATGTGGATATATTGAAGCAACATCTCAAGACATCAGTCAGGAAGTTGAAGCTTGGCCACAAATGGGTCTTCCAAATGGACAATGACCACAAGCAGACTTCCAAAGTTGTGGCAAAATGGCTTAAGGACAACAAAGTCAAGGTATTGGAGTGGCCATCACGAAGCCCTGACCTCAATCCTATAGAACATTTGTGGGCAGAACTGAAAAAGTGTGCGCAAGCAAGGAGGCCTACAAACCTGACTCAGTTACACCAGCTCTGTCAGGAGGAATGGGACAAAATTCACCCAACTTATTGTCACACAGTTGTGGAAGCCTACCCAAAACGTTTGACCCAAGTTAAACAATTTAAAGGCAATGCTACCAAATACAAATTGAGTGTATGTAAACTTCTGACCCACTGGGAATGTGATGAAAGAAATAAAAGCTGAAAGAAATAATTCTCTCTACTATTATTCTGACATTTCACGTTCTTAAAATAAAGTGGTGATCCTAACTGACCTAAGACAGGGAATTGTTACTTGGATTAAATGTCAGGAATTGTGCAAAACTGAGTTTAAATCTACTTGCCTAAGGTGTATGTAAACTTCTGACCTCAATTGTATTCAATATCTTGCTGCTTAGCAAGTGAGCCAAACAGATGCCAGCTGAGTGTGAGAGCCTAGAAAAAGTTTATTTGCCTTGACTGTTCGTGAGTGACTTGAGAACCTGTTTAGGCTCATAGAAGAGGTAAAAATACCTGAACCTGACAGTGCAGCTTGTAAGTAAGCATTTCACTGTTGTATTCAGGGCAAATACACTTTAACTTGATTTGAGCTTATGTTAGCTAACTTATCTGGGTAGTGAGACAAAATTATCGTTTCAGATTTTAATTAGCAATAGCTAGTAATCAAAGTTGGCTATCTAGCTAGTAATGACGTGCATGAATTAGTCAAGTGGCTGTGGTTTGTGTGTGTGCTGTCTTAACACGTGCGCATGCAGTCATATGGATGTTTGCCCGAGAAAGCCTGTCAACATTCTGCTTTTGTGTGTCCCCCCCTCCTCCTCCTATTCGTCCAGTCATTCATCTAGGATCAGTCCACTTCCGTGTATCTAAAATTATTTTCTGTACATACTGGTCAATTGAGGATTCAGCTCAAATTGTAATTGGAATGAGGGAAGCGGCATTGGCTGACATCCTGAGGATTTAAGATCTAAAGGTAGGTCATACAGTATGTAGCCTGGAGCATACATTTCAGAAGTTTTCATTTGACTCCACACTGAACTTCAAGGGCCCGTTTCCCAGGCACAGATTAAGCCTGGTCTAGAACTAATAGGCTTTTCCATGGAGAATCTCCATTCACATCCTGTTTTAGTCTAGCACTTGGCTTAATCTGTGCCCGGCTGTCACTCCCTGACCATAGAGAGCCATTGTTTCTCTATGGTGAAGTAGGTCAGGGCGTGACTGAGGGTGATCTAGTTTATTTAGTTCTATGTGGTGTTCTGAGTTTATTTCCTATGTTGGTGATTTGTATGATTCCCAATTAGAGGCAGCTGGTAATCGTTGTCTCTAATTGGGGATGATATTTAAGTAGCTGTTTTTCCCCATCTGTGTTTATGGGATATTATTTTGTGTTTTGTGCACCGCTTAGTCACGTTTCGTTGTTTCTTTATTGTTTTTGTTTTGCTTAAGTTTCACTTACAAATAAAGATGTGGAACTCAACCTCCGCTGTGCCTTGTTCCGATGATTATTCCAGCAAATGTGACACCGGGAAACTGGGCCTAAATGTACCAGATCACATTAGACTGCAGTGTCACACAATTTATAGTGCATATTCTGACAGGAACAAGTTGATGTCAACATCAGATGAACCATCATTCTCCGCACCCTTCCTGTGTTTCCGAGTGAAGAGGCATCAAGATTTTTAAGACATGGCAGGGGCAGTTATGTACCTGTATATTTATGTCTTTCCCGTGAAGCATCTCATCTTAACTCCTAGGCACATAAGTGTCATGGATATGCAGGGAAGGAGGTGTAGAAGGAGAGTTGAAATAACAATGAACAAATGCATAGACGAAAGCAAACCAATACTGTCTGATGACAGGGGCTACTGAGGGATAAATAAAGGGAAGGTAATCAAGGTGATGATGAAGTCCATGTGTGGATAATAATGATAACCAGGAATGGGTAATGATGGGGACCAGGTGTGGATAATAATGATAACCAGGTGCGGGTAATGATGGGGACCAGGTGTGGGTAATGATGGGGACCAGGTGTGGGTAATGATGGGGACCAGGTGCGGGTAATGATGGGGACCAGGTGTGGATAATAATGATAACCAGGTGCGGGTAATGATGGGGACCAGGTGTGGGTAATGATGGGGACCAGGTGTGGGTAATGATGGGGACCAGGTGCGGGTAATGATGGGGACCAGCTGTGGGTAATGATGGGGACCAGGTGTGGGTAATGATGGGGACCAGGTGTGGATAATGATGGGGACCAGGTGTGGGTAATGATGGGGACCAGGTGTGTGGGTAATGATGGGGACCAGGTGTATGGGTAATGATGGGGACCAGGTGTGGGTAATGATGGGAACCAGGTATGGGTAATGATGGGGACCAGGTGTGGGTAATGATGGGGACCAGGTATGGGTAATGATGGGGACCAGGTGTGTGGGTAATGATGGGGACCAGGTGTGTGGGTAATGATGGGGACCTGGTGTGGGTAATGATGGGGACCAGGTATGGGTAATGATGGGGACCAGGTGTGGATAATAATGATAACCAGGTGTGTGTAATGATGGGGACCAGGTGTGTGGGTAATGATGGGGACCAGGTATGGGTAATGATGGGGACCAGGTGTGTGGGTAATGATGGGGACCAGGTGTGGGTAATGATGGGGACCAGGTGTGGGTAATGATGGGGACCAGGTGCGGGTAATGATGGGGACCAGCTGTGGGTAATGATGGGGACCAGGTGTGGGTAATGATGGGGACCAGGTGTGGATAATGATGGGGACCAGGTGTGGGTAATGATGGGGACCAGGTGTGTGGGTAATGATGGGGACCAGGTGTATGGGTAATGATGGGGACCAGGTGTGGGTAATGATGGGAACCAGGTATGGGTAATGATGGGGACCAGGTGTGGGTAATGATGGGGACCAGGTATGGGTAATGATGGGGACCAGGTGTGTGGGTAATGATGGGGACCAGGTGTGTGGGTAATGATGGGGACCTGGTGTGGGTAATGATGGGGACCAGGTATGGGTAATGATGGGGACCAGGTGTGGATAATAATGATAACCAGGTGTGTGTAATGATGGGGACCAGGTGTGTGGGTAATGATGGGGACCAGGTATGGGTAATGATGGGGACCAGGTGTGTGGGTAATGATGGGGACCAGGTGTGGGTAATGATGGGGACCAGGTGTGGGTAATGATGGGGACCAGGTGCGGGTAATGATGGGGACCAGCTGTGGGTAATGATGGGGACCAGGTGTGGGTAATGATGGGGACCAGGTGTGGATAATGATGGGGACCAGGTGTGGGTAATGATGGGGACCAGGTGTGTGGGTAATGATGGGGACCAGGTGTATGGGTAATGATGGGGACCAGGTGTGGGTAATGATGGGAACCAGGTATGGGTAATGATGGGGACCAGGTGTGGGTAATGATGGGGACCAGGTATGGGTAATGATGGGGACCAGGTGTGTGGGTAATGATGGGGACCAGGTGTGTGGGTAATGATGGGGACCTGGTGTGGGTAATGATGGGGACCAGGTATGGGTAATGATGGGGACCAGGTGTGGATAATAATGATAACCAGGTGTGTGTAATGATGGGGACCAGGTGTGTGGGTAATGATGGGGACCAGGTATGGGTAATGATGGGGACCAGGTGTGTGGGTAATGATGGGGACCAGGTATGGGTAATGATGGGGACCAGGTATGGGTAATGATGGGGACCAGGTGTGTGGTTAATGATGGGGCCCAGGTATGGGTAATGATGGGGACCAGGTGTGTGGGTAATGATGGGGACCAGGTGTGGGTAATGATGGGGACCTGGTGTGGGTAATGATGGAGACCAGGAATGGGTAATGATGGGGACCTGGTGTGTGGGTAATGATGAGGACCAGGTATGGGTAATGATGGGGACCAGGTATGGGTAATGATGGGGACCAGGTGTGTGGTTAATGATGGGGCCCAGGTATGGGTAATGATGGGGACCAGGTGTGTGGGTAATGATGGGGACCAGGTGTGTGGGTAATGATGGGGACTCCGGTGTGTGGGTAACGATGGGGACCAGGTGTGGGTAATGATGGGTACCAGGTAAGGGTAATGATGGGGACCAGGTGTGTGGGTAATGATGGGGACCAGGTATGGGTAATGATGGGGACCAGGTGTGTGGGTAATGATGGGGACCAGGTATGGGTAATGATGGGGACCATGTATGGGTAATGATGAGGACCAGGTGTGTGGTTAATGATGGGGCCCAGGTATGGGTAATGATGGGGACCAGGTGTGTGGGTAATGATGGGGACCAGGTGTGGGTAATGATGGGGACCTGGTGTGGGTAATGATGGAGACCAGGAATGGGTAATGATGGGGACCAGGTGTGTGGGTAATGATGAGGACCAGGTATGGGTAATGATGGGGACCAGGTATGGGTAATGATGGGGACCAGGTGTGTGGTTAATGATGGGGCCCAGGTATGGGTAATGATGGGGACCAGGTGTGTGGGTAATGATGGGGACCAGGTGTGTGGGTAATGATGGGGAATCCGGTGTGTGGGTAACGATGGGGACCAGGTGTGGGTAATGATGGGGACCAGGTAAGGGTAATGATGGGGACCAGGTGTGTGGGTAATGATGGGGACCAGGTGTGTGGGTAATTATGGGGACCAGGTATGAGTAATGATGGGGACCAGGTGTGTGGGTAATGATGGGGACCAGGTGTGTGGGTAATGATGGGGACCAGGTGTGGGTAATGATGGGGACCAGCAATGGGTAACGATGGGGACCAGGTATGGCTAATGATGGAGACCAGGTAAGGGTAATGATGGGGACCAGGTGTGTGGGTAATGATGGGGACCAGGTATGGGTAATGATGGGGACCAGCAATGGGTAACGATGGGGACCAGGTATGGGTAATGATGGGGACCAGGTATGGGTAATGATGGGGACCAGGTATGGGTAATGATGGGGACCAGGTATGGGTAATGATGGGGACCAGGTATGGGTAATTATGGGGACCAGGTGTGTGGGTAATGATGGGGACCAGGTGTGTGGGTAATGATGGGGACCAGGTGTGGGTAATGATGGGGACCAGGTGTGGGTAATGATGGGGACCAGGTGCGGGTAATGATGGTGACCAGCTGTGGGTAATGATGGGGACCAGGTGTGGGTAATGATGGGGACCAGGTGTGGATAATGATGGTGACCAGGTGTGGGTAATGATGTGGACCAGGTGTGTGGGTAATGATGGGGACCAGGTGTATGGGTAATGATGGGGACCAGGTGTGGGTAATGATGGGAACCAGGTATGGGTAATGATGGGGACCAGGTGTGGGTAATGATGGGGACCAGGTATGGGTAATGATGGGGACCAGGTGTGTGGGTAATGATGGGGACCAGGTGTGTGGGTAATGATGGGGACCTGGTGTGGGTAATGATGGGGACCAGGTATGGGTAATGATGGGGACCAGGTGTGGATAATAATGATAACCAGGTGTGTGTAATGATGGGGACCAGGTGTGTGGGTAATGATGGGGACCAGGTATGGGTAATGATGGGGACCAGGTGTGTGGGTAATGATGGGGACCAGGTATGGGTAATGATGGGGACCAGGTATGGGTAATGATGGGGACCAGGTGTGTGGTTAATGATGGGGCCCAGGTATGGGTAATGATGGGGACCAGGTGTGTGGGTAATGATGGGGACCAGGTGTGGGTAATGATGGGGACCTGGTGTGGGTAATGATGGAGACCAGGAATGGGTAATGATGGGGACCTGGTGTGTGGGTAATGATGAGGACCAGGTATGGGTAATGATGGGGACCAGGTATGGGTAATGATGGGGACCAGGTGTGTGGTTAATGATGGGGCCCAGGTATGGGTAATGATGGGGACCAGGTGTGTGGGTAATGATGGGGACCAGGTGTGTGGGTAATGATGGGGACTCCGGTGTGTGGGTAACGATGGGGACCAGGTGTGGGTAATGATGGGTACCAGGTAAGGGTAATGATGGGGACCAGGTGTGTGGGTAATGATGGGGACCAGGTATGGGTAATGATGGGGACCAGGTGTGTGGGTAATGATGGGGACCAGGTATGGGTAATGATGGGGACCATGTATGGGTAATGATGAGGACCAGGTGTGTGGTTAATGATGGGGCCCAGGTATGGGTAATGATGGGGACCAGGTGTGTGGGTAATGATGGGGACCAGGTGTGTGGGTAATGATGGGGACCTGGTGTGGGTAATGATGGAGACCAGGAATGGGTAATGATGGGGACCAGGTGTGTGGGTAATGATGAGGACCAGGTATGGGTAATGATGGGGACCAGGTATGGGTAATGATGGGGACCAGGTGTGTGGTTAATGATGGGGCCCAGGTATGGGTAATGATGGGGACCAGGTGTGTGGGTAATGATGGGGACCAGGTGTGTGGGTAATGATGGGGAATCCGGTGTGTGGGTAACGATGGGGACCAGGTGTGGGTAATGATGGGGACCAGGTAAGGGTAATGATGGGGACCAGGTGTGTGGGTAATGATGGGGACCAGGTGTGTGGGTAATTATGGGGACCAGGTATGGGTAATGATGGGGACCAGGTGTGTGGGTAATGATGGGGACCAGGTGTGTGGGTAATGATGGGGACCAGGTATGGGTAATGATGGGGACCAGCAATGGGTAACGATGGGGACCAGGTATGGCTAATGATGGAGACCAGGTAAGGGTAATGATGGGGACCAGGTGTGTGGGTAATGATGGGGACCAGGTATGGGTAATGATGGGGACCAGCAATGGGTAACGATGGGGACCAGGTATGGGTAATGATGGGGACCAGGTATGGGTAATGATGGGGACCAGGTATGGGTAATGATGGGGACCAGGTATGGGTAATGATGGGGACCAGGTATGGGTAATGATGGGGACCAGGTGTGTGGGTAATGATGGGGACCAGGTGTGTGGGTAATGATGGGGACCAGGTGTGTGGGTAATGATGGGGACCAGGTGTGGGTAATGATGGGGACCAGGTGTGGGTAACATGGAGAGAGATGCTTTGCTTCTAGCTTCATGTCATGAATATGCATAGCTGTCTCGAGAGAACTCCAATATTGTTTTTTCTCAACGTTTCAGGGATGTCAGGTGTCCTACTTACCATATATCACTGCACATCTAACAACCTAAATATTACACAACTTTTAGTTAGATCAAATAAACCTCATGTAGCAAATAAGCCATTAAAGCCATTGACCAAATCCAATACTCTCATTTACCTCTGTTTTCACCTCTTCCTCTCTGGCCCGAGGCAACCTGTTTACCCTTTATGGAACAGAGCAGTTTGGGAGGTTTGAATATGTTTTTTTCACACCTGCACTGTGAAGTTGACAATGTGTAATTGTCTAAGGTGCTTCTGAACTTTTGCTTTTCCAGTGTAGTTAACTCACTGCTTTGTATTTACTGTTTATTTGACCATCCAGAGTAGCTCACTTGTGGGCGTGCTGGCAGCATATTGGATTGTGCGTCAAGAATTCAGCATAGCAAGTTTGTATGAAGGTCTGGTTGTTAAATGGGTACATAGTTTAATCCATTCTCCATTTCATTAATGTGTTCACAGGTCAATAGTAATATGATCTAAAACGTGTAGGTGACAAACAACCCTTGCTGCCCTGTTTCTAATCGTCCACATGGCTGGGACAACCTGTTCAAGTAAGTAAATCCATTTAGATTTTTTATTTTGTATTATTAGCTAACTAGCTACAGTGCAGGTTATCTCAAATGAGGTGCTAATGTAACTAGCTGTCTATCTAGCCCACTTTACATACTGTATAGATAGCTATCTAAGTTAATTAAATATTACCAGCTACCTAACTTTATATTAGCTAGCTATCTTGATGTATTTATCACTGTAAAAAACACACTCCACATGCATTTGTAGGTAGCTAGCTATCAGCCTTGGAGGAGGGTGAAAGGATAGCAGCCCCAACTGTTTAAAGTGAGAAAGTAGGCTATTCTGGATAAGGCAGGTGCTTTCATGTAGTTCCTGCCCCCAGAAGTGAGGAGGGAGATAATAGAAGTGAGGACAGAGATAATAGAAGTGAGGACGGAGATAATAGAACTGAGGACAGAGATAATAGAAATGAGGACGGAGATAATAGAAGTGAGGACGGAGATAATAGAACTGAGGACAGAGATAATAGAAGTGAGGACGGAGATAATAAAAGTGAGGACGGAGATAATAGAAGTGAGGACGGAGATAATAGAACTGAGGACAGAGATAATAGAAATGAGGACGGAGATAATAGAAGTGAGGACGGAGATAATAGAACTGAGGACAGAGATAATAGAACTGAGGACAGAGATAATAGAAGTGAGGACGGAGATAATAGAAGTGAGGACGGAGATAATAGAAGTGAGGACAGAGATAATAGAACTGAGGACAGAGATAATAGAAATGAGGTCGGAGATAATAGAAGTGAAGACGGAGATAATAGTATGTTTAGGTTTTCTGGTCCTCAGATATTGAGAGCTATGAAAGCCTGTGTGCAGATGAAGAGGTCCCAATGAAGGGCAGTGGCTCTCAGTCCTGGTCCTGGGGACTCAACGAGGGGCACATTTTGATCTATGCCTCAGCACTATGCAGCCGATTCAGATGATCAACTCATCATCAAGCTTCAAGTGGTATTTATGTATTCATTTGTGATGCTATCCTTGTTATGATCCTGCTGTTGTCACATGCTACACATGAACATGTGTGTGTCCATGCATCTATCTATCCAATGTTGTCCTGATTTGTTATCAGGGATATTATACTTTAGTAATCCACAATGACCTGGTGATGTAAAAGTCTAATAATTACATTGTCTTCCATATTCCTACACATACCTTGTAACTGGAGATTGCTTCAAAACGATTGCCTACTGTTAAAACCTGTTGATGCTCTGGGGGCGCTATTTCATTTTTGGATGAAAAACGTTCCCGTTTTAAACAAGATATTTTGTCACAAAAAGATGCTCGACTATGCATATAATTGATAGCTTTCGAAAGAAAACACTCTGACGTGTCCAGAACTACCAAGATATTTTCTGTGCGTGCCCTAGAACGTGAGCTTCAGGCAAAAACAAGATGAGACGGCATCCAGGAAATGAGCAGGATTTTTGAGGCTCTGTTTTCCATTGTCTCCTTATATGGCTGTGAATGCGAGAGGAATGAGCCTGCCCTTTCTGTCGTTTCCCCAAGGTGTCTGCAGCATTGTGACGTATTTGTAGGCAGATCATTGGAAGATTGACCATAAGAGACCACATTTACCAGGTGTCCGCCCGGTGTCCTGCGCCGAAATTGGTGCGCAAAAGTCACCTGCCAGTATTTTTCCATGGGATACAGAGAGGAAAGCAAGCTTCCACGAACTGCATATCAATGAAGAGATATGTGAAAAAACACCTTGAGGATTGATTCCAAACAACGTTTGCCATGTTTCGGTCGATATTATGTAGTTAATCCGGAAAAAGTTTTACGTTGTAGGTGACTGAATTTTCGGTTTGTTTCGGTAGCCAGACGCAATGTAGAAAACGGAATGATTTCTCCTACACACAGACGCTTTCAGGAAAAACTGCGCATTTGGTATGTAACTGAGAGTCTCCTCATTGAAAACATCAGAAGCTCTTCAAAGGTAAATGATTTTATTTATTTGGTTATCTGGTTTTTGTGAAAATGTTGCGTGCTAAATGCTACTCAAAATGCTATGCTAGCTTTGCATACTCTTACACAAATTAGTCAATTTCTATGGTTCAAAAGCATATTTTGAAAATCTGAGATGACAGTGTTGTTAAGAAAAGGCTAAGCTTGAGAGCAGACGCATTATTTTCATTTTATTTGCGATTTTCAGAAATCGTTAACGTTGCATTATGCTAATGAGCCTGAGGCTTTAGTCACGATCCCGGATCCGGGATGGGGAGTTTCAAGAAGTCGTGTAGGGCACTGTAAGGTTAGGTGACCAGGGCCATCTGGGACTGCCTCCTGGAGGAATATAGGTGTGTGAAGACTACCTTTGTCCTGCATAACTTCATGAGAATGGACATGAGGACCAGGAGGGGATCTGCAGCTCGCCGCCGTGTGCCAGAGGAGAAGTCTACTGCTCTGCAGGATGTTTCGAGGATGGGTCCAACAACACAGAAAGAGAGGAGATCCGTGTGCAGGAGATCTTCACCTCCTACTTCTTCCAAGAGGGTGCTGTTCCCTGGCAACACAAGTATTCTTCCATTTACCTCACTATTTCAACCGCAGTTATTCAATTCCCAGGTTCTCTCCCTTTTCAGGTGAGGGTGCTGTTTAGGTAAGGGTGTGATGTCTGTACAAAAACAAAACAGGCTATTTTAAATCACCCATATTGAAAAAAATGTAGAACAATTAGACAGCCTATAACCCATACCTACACACCCATGTATCAATCTGATTGATGCATTGTGTTGTGCAGGCTCAGGTGTAACTGTGGCTCCTTCCACCTTCAAAGAATAGGCAAGAGGGCCAACCATGGAGAATAGTAAGACACTTCATTATTTCTGTAACTACTCTATATTGTTTGTCCTCGTGTGTATGTGCAGGTTTTTCAGCATAACGTACTCTGCAGCCACTTAGTGTGGTGTGGACACCAGGTGAGGCCACACATACAGATTCCTGTTGAACATTGTTTCTTTAACTACCATTTTCTTTCTCAATAACAGTCTCTTTCCTTAACTTCATCCCTCTCCCCCTTCTCCCTAAATCCTCTAGGTTATATAATCTGTGCTGGTGAACCCCTCCCGCATCTAAACTGGCTACATGGAGGGCACAACATGATCAGAGGTGAGAGGTCACTTGGTCAGGTCAACAGGAAGTATTATTAAAGAGATGCTTTACATTGAAATACAGATAGAGATGCAGTTGTCCCAGAGTTAATAATCCAAGGTCATTTTGCATTTCACCTCCTGATCATTATGATGACTGACAGTGTTCGAATTTAAAAAAACACAAGGCTTAATCATGCTCTCTCTCTCCATCTGTCTCTCATCTGCAGGTATGTTTTGATGTGAGAGAGGATGCCAACCCCCAGTCCCGTCATCGCCACCTCACCCATAAGATAAACTTTGGGCCGACTGGGAGGCTGGTTAAGAGTCGCCACTAGAGACACTATTATGTCATTGTGATGAACTGAGAGAATATTAGGGTAGCACTGTGATTCATTAATCATATGCTGCCTTCCCTGCTCCTCTCCTCTCTTTCCCTTTCTGTCTTTTGCACCTCTCTAGCCACCTCTTTGTTCCTCTGTGTTTATAATGCACATCAGATGTGCATTGAAATACAGACTGAACTTGTATTTATACAATTATAATATTTATAATGCATGTATTATGTATTTATAACCCTTGGATAATGAACTTTCAATAAAGCGTTTCACATTCTCTACTGGTTAAAATGAAATCTCGCATTTGATTAAATGCTACACCTATCCTGTGTTTATCAGATCAATGCAGATGAAGGGCATTAGATATTGAGATGAACCAGTTTTAAAGTATTTACAAGATGCATATGAAGTGTGGTGTACTGTTTTTTAAAATTATATTTATGTATATATTGTCAGGACCCGGTTACGAACCTGGGTCTCCGGAGTGAGAAACAGTCACTTAACCAACTGAGCCACGAATAGTCAGCAGAACCCAGAAGATGAGGCAGACACAGCAGTACTTAAGACGGTGTATTTAATCAAGTAAAAAGGAGAAGTCCTTCAATACAAAAATGGCAAATCCAAAAGGTGGTAGGAATAGCACAAAAAAGCCTCAAGAGATACTCAAAAACAAAAACAGAATTCCACAAGAGCATCCACCGGAATCGACAAGAATACACAGAACACTAGGGCTGGGTGCTAACATACAAACACAGAGCACAGAACTGAGGGAAACTAAGGGTTTAAATACAATCAGGACAACGAGGCACAGGTGCAAATAATAATGGGGAACAAGGGAAAAAACATAAGGTCAAAAAGCACAATGGGGGCATCTAGTGACCAAAACCCGGAACAACCCTGGCCAAATCCTGACATATATGATTTACAAATCAGCCTTTAACTAGTTAAATCATGTTTCAAATCATGTTATTTATAAAGCCCTTCTTACATCAGCTGATGTCACAAAAATGCTGTACAGAAACCCAGTCTAAAACCCCAAACAGCAATCAATGCAGATGTAGAAGCACGGTGGCTAGGAAAAACTCCATAGAAAGGCTTAAACCTGGGAAGAAACCTAGAGAGGAACCAGGCTATGAGGAGTGGCCAGTCCTCTTCTGGCTGTGCCGGGTGGAGATTATAACAGAACATGGCCAAGATGTTCAGATGTTAATAGATGACCAGCATGGTCAAATAATAATAATCATAGTGTTATGTACTTGAGTGAAGACCCAAAAGCGGTTTTAACAGAAAACAGAGTTCTTTAATGAAAAAACAGGAATGGCATAAATCCTCTTCCAACGTAGTCAATGGAACAAAAGAACGTAGTATAATGCAGGATGCACCTGCCAGGCAGACTCCAACAGGATAGGACAAGGTGGAAGCAAACGGGACGACAGCTTGCTTCTGGCATCAAAAAACACAAACAAGAATCAGACACTGAAAGTAGCAGGAACAGAGAGAGAAATAGAGACCTAATCAGAGGGGGAAGAGAGAACAGGTGTGAAAGAGTGAATGAGCTAGTTAGAGGAGATGTAGAACAGCTGAAGAATGAGAGACAGAGAAGGTAACCTAAAAAGACCAGCAGAGAGAGACAGAGTGAAGAGAAAGGACAGGAACAGACATAACAAGACATGACAGTACCCCCCACTCACCGAGCGCCTCCTGGCGCACTCGAGGAGGAAACCTGGCGGCAACGGAGGAAATCATCGATCAGCGAACGGTCCAGCACGTCCCGAGAGGGAACCCAACTCCTCTCCTCAGGACCGTACCCCTCCCAATCCACTAGGTACTGATGACCACGGCCCCGAGGGCGCATGTCCAAAATCTTACGAACCCTGTAGATGGGTGCGCCCTCGACAAGGATGGGGGGAGGGACGAGCGGGGGCGCGAAGAACGGGCTTAACACAGGAGACATGGAAGACCGGGTGAACGCGACGAAGATAGCGGGGAGAAGAAGTCGCACTGCGACAGGATTAATGACCTGAGAAATACGGAACGGACCAATGAACCGCGGGGCCAACTTGCGAGAAGCTGTCTTAAGGGGAAGGTTCTGAGTGGAGAGCCATACTCTCTGACCGCAACAATATCTAGGACTCTTGGTCCTACGCTTATTAGCGGCCCTCACAGTCTGCGCCCTATTACGGCAAAGTGCCGACCTGACCCCCTTCCAGGTGCGCTCGCAACGCTGGACAAAAGCCTGAGCGGAGGGGACGCAGGACTCGGCGAGCTGAGAAGAGAACAGCGGAGGCTGGTACCCGAGGCTACTCTGAAAAGGGGATAGACCGGTAGCAGACGAGGGAAGCGAGTTGTGGGCGTACTCTGCCCAGGGGAGCTGTTCTGACCAAGACGCAGGGTTACGAAAAGAAAGACTGCGTAAAATGCGACCAACAGTCTGATTGGCCCGTTCGGCTTGACCGTTAGACTGGGGATGAAAGCCGGACGAGAGACTGACGGAAGCCCCAATCAAACGGCAAAACTCCCTCCAAAATTGGGACGTGAACTGCGGGCCTCTGTCGGAAACGACGTCAGAAGGAAGGCCATGAATTCGGAAAACATTCTCGATAATGATGATCTGAGCCGTCTCCTTAGCAGAAGGGAGCTTATCGAGAGGAATGAAATGAGCCGCCTTAGAGAATCTATCGACAACCGTAAGAATAACTGTCTTCCCCGCTGATGAAGGCAGTCCGGTGATAAAATCTAAAGCGATGTGAGACCACGGTCGAGAGGGAATGGGAAGCGGTCTGAGACGGCCGGCAGGAGGAGAGTTCCCAGATTTAGTCTGCGCGCAGACCGAACAAGCGGCGACAAATCGACGCGCGTCACGTTCCCGAGTGGGCCACCAGAAACGCTGGCGAATGGAAGCGAGCGTACCCCGAACGCCGGGGTGGCCGGCTAACTTGGCAGAGTGGGCCCACTGAAGAACGGCCGGACGAGTAGGAACGGGAACGAACAGAAGGTTCCTAGGACAAGCTTGCGGCGACGGAGTGTGAGCGAGTGCTTGCTTTACCTGCCTCTCAATTCCCCAGACAGTCAACCCGACAACACGCCCGTCAGGAGAATCCCCTCGGGGTCGGTGGAGACCTCAGAAGAACTGAAGAGACGAGATAAAGCATCAGGCTTGGTGTTTTTGAGCCCGGACGATAAGAAATAACAAACTCGAAACGAGCGAAAAACAGAGCCCAACGAGCCTGACGCGCATTAAGTTGTTTGGCTGAACGGATGTACTCAAGGTTCCTATGGTCAGTCCAAACGACAAAAGGAACGGTCGCCCCCTCCAACCACTGTCGCCATTCGCCTAGGGCTAAGCGGATGGCGAGCAGTTCGCGATTACCAACATCATAGTTACGTTCTGACGGCGATAAGCGATGAGAGAAAAACGCGCAAGGATGGACCTTGCCGTCAGAGAGAGAGCGCTGAGAAAGAATGGCTCCCACGCCCACCTCTGACGCGTCAACCTCAACAACAAACTGTCTAGAGATGTCAGGTGTAACAAGAATAGGAGCGGATGTAAAACGATTCTTAAGAAGATCAAAAGCTCCCTGGGCGGAAACGGACCACTTAAAGCACGTCTTAACAGAAGTAAGGGCTGTGAGGGGAGCTGCCACCTGACCGAAATTACGGATGAAACGACGATAGAAATTAGCGAAGCCCAGAAAGCGCTGCAGCTCGACGCGTGACTTAGGAACGGGCCAATCAATGACAGCCTGGACCTTAGCGGGATCCATCTTAATGCCCTCAGCGGAAATAACGGAACCGAGAAAAGGGACAGAGGCGGCATGAAAAATGCACTTCTCAGCCTTCACATAAAGACAGTTCTCCAAAAGGCGCTGGAGGACGCGTCGCACGTGCTGAACATGAATCGAGAGAGACGGAGAAAAAATCAGGATATCGTCCATGTAAACAAAAACAAAAATGTTCAGCATGTCTCTCAGGACGTCGTTAACTAGTGCCTGAAAGACAGCTGGAGCGTTAACGAGGCCGAAAGGAAGAACCCGGTATTCAAAGTGCCCTAACGGAGTGTTAAACGCCGTCTTCCACTCGTCCCCCTCCCTGATGCGCACGAGATGGTAGGCGTTACGAAGGTCCAATTTGGTGAAAAACCTGGCTCCCTGCAGGATCTCGAAGGCTGAAGACATAAGAGGAAGCGGATAACGATTCTTAACTGTTATGTCATTCAGCCCTCGATAATCCACGCATGGGCGCAGGGACCCGTCCTTCTTCTGAACAAAAAAAAACCCCGCTCCGGCGGGAGAGGAGGAGGAGACTATGGTACCGGCGTTGAGCGAAACCGACAAATAATCCTCGAGAGCCTTACGTTCGGGAGCCGACAGAGAGTATAATCTACCCCGGGGGGGAGTAGTTCCCGGAAGGAGATCAATACTACAGTCATACGACCGGTGTGGAGGGAGAGAAGTGGCCTTGGAACGACTGAACACCGTGCGCAGATCGTATACTCCTCCGGCACCCCTGTCAAATCGCCAGGCTCCTCCTGTGAAGTAGAGACAGAGGAAACAGGAGGGATAGCAGACATTAAACAGGTCACATGACAAGAAACATTCCAGGATAGGATAGTATTACTAGACCAATTAATAGAAGGGTTATGGCGCACTAGCCAGGGATGACCCAAAACAACAGGTGTAAAAGGTGAACGAAAAATTAAAAAAGAAATGGTTTCGCTATGATTACCAGAGACAGTGAGGGTTAAAGGCAGCGTCTCACGCTGAATCTTGGGGAGAGAACTACCATCTAAAGCGAACAAGGCCGTGGGCTCCCTAACTGTCTGAGAGGAATGTCATGTTCCCGAGCCCAGGTCTCGTCCATAAAACAGCCCTCCGCCCCAGAGTCTATCAAGGCACTGCAGGAAGCAGATGAACCGGGCCAGCGGAGATGGACCGGAAAGGTAGTGCGTGATCCAGAAGGAGAGGCCTGAGTAGTTGCGCTCACCAGTAGCCCTCCCTTTACTGATGAGCTCTGGCTTTTACTGGACATGAGGTGACAAAATGACCAGCGGAGCCGCAGTAGAGACAGAGGCGATTGGTGATTCTCCGTTCCTTCTCCTTGGCCGAGATGCGGATACCCCCCAGCTGCATAGGCTCAGCATCCGAGCCGGCGGAGGAGGGTGGCAGTGATGCGGCAGGTGGCAGTGATGTGGAGAGGGGAGCAACGGAGAACGCGAGCTCCTTTCCACGAGCTCGGCGACGAAGATCAAACCGTCGCTCTATGCGAATAGCGAGAGCTATTAAGGAGTCCAGACAGGAAGGAACCTCCCGGGAGAGGATCTCATCCTTAACCTCGACGAGGAGACCCTCCAGAAAACGAGCGAGCAAAGCCGGCTCGTTCCAGTCACTAGAGGCAGCGAGAGTGCGAAACTCAATAGAATAATCCGTTATGGATCTATTCCCCTGACATAGGGAAGACAGGGCCCTGGAAGCCTCCTCGCCAAAAACAGAACGGTCAAAAACCCGTATCATCTCCTCCTTAAAGTCCTGATACTGGTTAATACACTCAGCCCTCGCCTCCCAGATTGCCGTGCCCCACTCACGCGCCCGTCCGGTAAGGAGAGAAATGACGTAGGCGATGCGGGCTGCGCTCCTGGAGTAAGTGTTGGGCTGGAGAGAGAACACCACATCACACTGAGTGAGGAATGAGCGGCACTCAGTGGGCTCCCCAGAGTAACACGGCGGGTTGTTGATCCTGGGCTCTGGAGACTCGGAAACCCTGGAAGTGGGCGGTGGATCGAGGTGGAGTTGGTGAACCTGTCTTGTGAGGTCGGAGACTTGGACGGCCAGGGCCTCAACGGCATGTCGAGCAGCAGACAACTCCTCCTCGTGTCTGCCTAGCATCGCTCCCTGGATCTCGACGGCGGAGTGAAAAGGGTCCGGAGCCGCTGGGTCCATTCTTGGTCTGATTCTTCTGTTATGTACTTGAGTGAAGACCCAAAAGCGGTTTTAACAGAAAACAGAGTTCTTTAATGAAAAAACAGGAATGGCATAAATCCTCTTCCAACGTAGTCAATGGAACAAAAGAACGTAGTATAATGCAGGATGCACCTGCCAGGCAGACTCCGACAGGATAGGACAAGGTGGAAGCAAACGGGACGACAGCTTGCTTCTGGCATCAAAAAACACAAACAAGAATCAGACACTGAAAGTAGCAGGAACAGAGAGAGAAATAGAGACCTAATCAGAGGGGGAAGAGAGAACAGGTGTGAAAGAGTGAATGAGCTAGTTAGAGGAGATGTAGAACAGCTGAAGAATGAGAGACAGAGAAGGTAACCTAAAAAGACCAGCAGAGAGAGACAGAGTGAAGAGAAAGGACAGGAACAGACATAACAAGACATTACACATAGTGGTTGTAGATGGTGCAACAGGTCAGCACCTCAAGAGTAAATGTCAGTTGGCTTTTCATTGCCGATCATTCAGAGTATCTCTACCGCTCCTGCTGTCTCTAGAGAGTTGAAAACAGCAGGTTTGGTAGCACGTCCGGTGAACAGGTCAGGGTTCCATAGCCGCTTGCAGAACAGTTGAAACTGGAGCAGCAGCGCAACCAGGTGGACTAGGGACAGCAAGGAGACATCAGGCCAGGTAGTCCTGAGGCATGGTCCTAGGGCTCAGGTCCTCAGAGAGAGAGAGAGAGAGAGAGAGACCTGGCCAAGATAAAGCAAAGCAGTTCGACATATACAACAACACAGTTACACATGGAGTAAAACAAAAATACAGTAAAAAATAAGTCTCTATACAATGTGAGCAAATGAGGTGAGATGAGATAAGATAATGCTATCCCTGGACAGGTCCAAACAGGCAGGATGTAACCCCACCCACTTTGCCAAAGCACAACCCCCACACCACTAGAGAGATATCTCCAACCACAAACTTACCATCCTGAGACAAGGCCGAGTATAGCCCACGAAGATCTCCCCTCATTTTTCAGTTTTGCCTAAAGGATTGTGTCTCCTTTTCAAAATCAATAAACCGGAAGCCGCCATAGGGTGTATAGTTCAGTGCAGCGAAGCCCTGATCTGCCTTCCTCCTCCTCACTGTTCTAGAAATGCCTCAGACATGATGAAAAACTGCAATGCAGGAAATTTAAAACCCTGAGGTTTAAAAGGCTTCCGAAGTTTTGTCATTTCCGCGTTGAAATTTCAGACCTGATTTTCTCTTACGAAAAATGTAACAACCCTTACAAAAATGTCCATTAGTTATAATCCGCGTAATAATTCACATTTCCTTTTGCTGCAGGAGCAATTTCCTGCTGTAGCAAACTGGTTCATTGGAAGAGCCTTCATGTGAAATCCTTTGCATTTCTGTCCATAACAACAGATCAATATCAGTAACAGGACTGAGCTGCTCGCTGGCAAACATAATGATGGCCCATTATCATTAGGAGAGAGAAAACCACTCAGAGTTCATTTGTATGCATAGCAGGCTCGCTAAGATAATATTCTGCATCACAAATGAGACCTTATTCCTCCCATAATGCACTACTTGTGAGAAGAGACCTATTGGTCCTGAAAAAGTAGTAACCTATATAAGGAATGGGACAAACTGACTAGGACAGGGCAGTTACCCTTAGATATACACTGAAAAGTAGTAACCTATATAAGGAATGGGACAGACTGACTAGTACAGGGCAGTTACCCTTAGATATACACTGAAAAGTAGTAACCTATATAAGGAATGGGACAGACTGACTAGTACAGGGCAGTTACCCTTAGATATACACTGAAAAGTAGTAACCTATATAAGGAATGGGACAGACTGACTAGTACAGGGCAGTTACCCTTAGATATACACTGAAAAGTAGTAACCTATATAAGGAATGGGACAGACTGACTAGTACAGGGCAGTTACCCTTAGATATACACTGAAAAGTAGTAACCTATATAAGGAATGGGACAGACTGACTAGGACAGGGCAGTTACCCTTAGATATACACTGAAAAGTAGTAACCTATATAAGGAATGGGACAGACTGACTAGTACAGGGCAGTTACCCTTAGATATACACTGAGTGTACAAAACCATAAGAACACCTTCCTAACATTGAGTTGCACCCCCCCCCCCCACTCCCCCCCCTCCTCTTTTGCTCTCGAAACAGCCTCAATTTCATCGGGGCATGGACCCTTCAAGGTGTCAAAAGCGTTCCACAGGGATGTTGGTTCATGTTGAGTCCAATGCTTCCCACGTTTGTGTCAAGTTGACCGGATGTCCTTTGGGTGATGGACCATTCTTGATACACACGGGAAACTGTTGAGCATCAAAAACCCAGCAGCTTTACAGTTCTTGACACAAGCCTGGCATCTACTACCATACCCCCTGTTCAAAGGCACTTACAGCTTTCGTCTCGCCCATTCACCCTCTGAATGGCACACGTACACAATCCATGTCTCAATTGTCTCAAGGCTTAAAAATCCGTCTTTAACCTGACTCCTCCCCTTCATCTACACTGATTGAAGTGTATTTAACAAGTGACATCAACAAGGGATCATAGCTTTCACCTGGATTCACCTGGTCAGTCTATGTCATGAAATGAGCAGGTGTCCTTAATTAATGTTTCGTACAGTGTATATTTAAGCACTGTGGCCCAAGGGGTGTGTGGAAAATGGCCAATATACCACGGCCAAGGACTGTTCTTAGGCACAATGCAATGTGGAGTGCCTAGACACAGCCACATATTAGCCATATACCACAAACCCCCATGTGCCTTATTGCTATTATATACTGGTTACCAATGTAATTAGAGCAGTAAAAACAAATGTTTTGTCATAACTGTGATACAGTATACAGTCTGATATACCATAGCTTTCAGCCAATCAGCATTCAGGGCTCGAACCACGTGGTTTACACTTAAGTAATAAGGCCCGAGGAGGGGTGGTATATGGCCAATATACCCCAGCTAAGGGCTGTTCTGGACACAGTGCCTGAAACACAGCCCTTAGTCAGGGTATATTGGCCATACATCACAACCCCCCGATGTGCCTTATTGCCAGTATAAACTGTTGACCACCATAATCAGAGCAGTAAAAAAAAATACATGTTTTGTCATACTCGTGGTATATGGTCTGATATACCACGGCTGTCAGCCAATCAGCATTCAGGACTCGAACCACGTAGTTTACACTACATCATTAACCCCGGGGTTTAGTAACTCTTATTGTAACTCTTTGACTGGACATATTGAGGTACTATAGTTAATAAAGAGCATTGCTGTGGTAAGCTGATTTAGTAAAGGATTTAGTCTGTTTGTTAACTACTGCGTCTGCGTCTGGAGGTTTTCAGCAGGCGGCTCAGTATTGAATTAAGTGTCTGCCAGCTGTTGTCTTCTTCTCCCCAGTCTCATCTGAGAAAATGTGTGTGTGTTTGTGTGCACGCTAAGCATCCATCCAGCATAAAATAAGTCCTACACACGGTCTCCGAACTGAGCAGAAAAATACAGTAACTGTATACCTCGGGTATACCTTCTCACTAGAAAGGTATTACAGCGAATGAGTGGGGTATGAAGTCAGCTTAAGTGAGTTTAACGTAAAACAAGTTTAAATTCATAGTGTTTGTTGTGGAACGTTAAGTTTTCAATAACTACTGTAGGTGAATAGTCCATGACAGTAATTCATTGTCAATACATTTGATCAGTATATGTTTGGTCATCTAATGTTAATATATTACAGGATTTTGTGTTAGGTCATCTAATGTTAATATATTACAGGATTTTGTGTTAGGTCATCTAATGTTAATATATTACAGGATTATGTGTTAGGTCATCTGGTAAAGTAGCATTATCGAGTTGTGCCCCCTACATATCTTTCTAAATACGTTCATCCCCAAAAATATTTAAAATACAAATGTTACTTCACAACAGGGCATGTCTCTTATGTAAATCAATGAGGCCTGCAAATATTTGAGGACCAGTAGCCTTCATCTTTTCCCTTCAATAGAACATTTTACCAATCACCCAACCAGAGTTTCAAATGCATTTGTTTTGCAAATAGTCCTTGAAAGGTTTTCACAGCTATTCAAAAGACAAAAATAAATCACAATTGGGACTGAGGTTTAGACTGAAGGGCATTCCCTGTTCTACATTCCCTGTTCTACATTCCCTGTTCAACATTCCCTGTTCAACATTCCCTGTTCTACATTCCCTGTTCAACATTCCCTGTTCAACATTCCCTGTTCAACATTCCCTGTTCTACATTCCCGGTTCAACATTCCCTGTTCAACATTCCATGTTCTACATTCCCTGTTCAACATTCCCTGCTCAACATTCCCTGTTCAACATTCCCTGTTCTACATTCCCTGTTCTACATTCCCTGTTCAACATTCCCTGTTCTACATTCCCTGTTCTACATTCCCTGTTCAACATTCCCTGTTCTACATTCCCTGTTCAACATTCCCTGTTCTACATTCCCTGTTCTGCATTCCCTGTTCAACATTCCCTGTTCTACATTCCCTGTTCAACATTCCCTGTTCTACATTCCCTGTTCAACATTCCCTGTTCTACATTCCCAGTTCAACATTCCCCGTTCAACATTCCCTGTTCAACATTCCCTGTTCTACATTCCCGGTTCTACATTCCCTGTTCAACATTCCCTGTTCTACATTCCCTGTTCAACATTCCCTGTTCTACATTCCCTGTTCTGCATTCCCTGTTCAACATTCCCTGTTCAACATTCCCTGTTCTACATTCCCGGTTCTACATTCCCTGTTCAACATTCCCTGTTCTACATTCCCTGTTCTACATTCCCTGTTTCTTACACCTTTGTGTCAAAACGTTACTTTTTTCTTTCTTTCTTGTGTAATAGAAAACCCAGAGGAAGGCTCAACTTTGGAAGGGAATTCATTAAAAAAAAACTTTTATAAGAAATATGTGTTGATATCACAGTATACCTTGAGGGCAGCAATGGCAAGAATTTATCATTATGAGTCCTATGGTGTCTGAATCAATCACTACCGTTATCCCTTTATGCACGCTGATAACATGAGAGTACACATGAGCCCGGTGGGCTCAGTTTAGGGGGATAGGTGCATGTGTGTGTGTGTGTGTGTGTGTGTGCGTATGTGTGTGTGTGTGTGTGTGTGTGTGTGTGTGTGTGTGTGTGTGTGTGTGTGTGTGATAACACTGCTAATATCATACATGAGCTCAGTGGGCCCTGCACAGTTTTTAGAGCCACAGTGAGATGAGGAAGATGAGGAAGGTGTTATTATAGTGTGAGATGAGGAAGGTGAGGAAGGTGTTATTATAGAGTGAGATGAGGAAGGTGTTATTATAGTGAGAGATGAGGAAGGTGTTATTATAGTGAGAGATGAGGAAGATGAGGAAGGTGTTATTATAGAGTGAGATGAGGAAGGTGAGGAAGGTGTTATTATAGAGTGAGATGAGGAAGATGAGGAAGGTGTTATTATAGTGAGAGATGAGGAAGATGAGGAAGGTGTTATTATAGAGTGAGATGAGGAAGATGAGGAAGGTGTTATTATAGAGTGAGATGAGGAAGATGAGGAAGGTGTTATTATAGTGAGAGATGAGGAAGATGAGGAAGGTGTTATTATAGAGTGAGATGAGGAAGATGTTATTATAGTGAGAGATGAGGAAGATGAGGAAGGTGTTATTATAGTGAGAGATGAGGAAGATGAGGAAGGTGTTATTATAGAGTGAGATGAGGAAGATGAGGAAGGTGTCATAGAGTGAGATGAGGAAGGTGTATTATAGAGTGAGATGAGGAAGGTGTTATTATAGAGTGAGATGAGGAAGGTGTATTATAGAGTGAGATGAGGAAGGTGTATTATAGAGTGAGATGAGGAAGGTGTTATTATAGAGTGAGATGAGGAAGGTGTTATTATAGAGTGAGATGAGGAAGGTGTCATTATAGTGAGAGATGAGGAAGATGAGGAAGGTGTTATTATAGAGTGAGATGAGAAAGGTGAGGAAGGTGTTATTATAGAGTGAGATGAGGAAAATGATGAAGGTGTTAGCCTGCTAGCCATTAGCTGTCTTATCGGCTGCTATCTGAATAGACAATCGGACAATTTATTTATTTATTTTTATTGTTATTGTTATATTGTTTTTCTTCTTCTTGGGCCTCTAGCTATATCTATTGTTTTTATTTTTGTTGTTGTTGTGTGATTTGGATTAATCCCCTCTACCACACGGAACCCCACTAATCTACTGACGGAACGCAAGAGGTGGCTAATAACAGACGTCCATCCTATGCTAGCTTGCTACCGATGGCCTGGCTAGCTGGCTAGCTGTCTAAATCGCCGTGACCCCCAACCAACCTCTCCACTCTCCGGACCCTTTTGATCACTCGACTAAGCATGCCTCTCCTTAATGTCAATTTGCCTTGTCCATTGCTGTTCTGGTTAGTGTTTATTGGCTTATTTCACTGTAGAGCCTCTAGTCCTGCTCACCATACCTTATCCAACCTATTAGTTCCACCACCCACACATGCAATGACATCTCTTGGTTTCAATGATGTTTCTAGAGACAATATCTCTCTCTTCATCACTCAATACCTAGGTTTACCTCCACTGTATTCACATCCTACCATACCTTTGTCTGTACATTATACCTTGATGCTATTTTATCGCCCCCAGAAACCTCCTTTTACTCTCTGTTCCAGACGTTCTAGACGACCAATTCTTATTGCTTTCAGCCGCACCCTTATTCTACTCCTCCTCTGTTCCTCTGGCGATGTAGAGGTGAATCCAGGCCCTACAGTGCCTTGCTCCACTCCTATTCCCCAGGCGCTCTCTTTTGACGACTTCTGTAACCGTAATAGCCTTGGTTTCATGCATGTTAACATTAGAGGCCTCCTCCCTAAGTTTGTTCTATTCACAGCTTTAGCACACACTGCCAACCCGGATGTTCTAGCTGTGTCTGAATCCTGGCTTAGGAAGACTACCAAAAATTCGGAAATTTTAATTCCAAACTACAACCTTTTCAGACAAGATAGAACTGCCAAAGGGGGCGGTGTTGCAATCTACTGCAAAGATAGTCTGCAGAGTTCTGTCCTACTATCCAGGTCTGTACCCAAACAATTTGAACTTCTACTTTTAAAAATCCACCTCTCTAAAAACAAGTCTCTCACCGTTGCAGTCTGCTATAGACCACCCTCTGCCCCCAGTTGTGCTCTGGACACCATATGTGAACTGATTGCCCCCCATCTATCTTCAGAGCTCGTGCTGCTAGGCGACCTAACCTGGAACATGCTTAACACCCCAGCCATCCTACAATCTAAACTTGATGCCCTCAATCTCACACAAATTATCAATGAACCTACCAGGTACCTCCCCAAAGCCTTAAACACGGGCACCCTCATAGATATCATCCTAACCAACTTGCCCTCTAAATACACCTCTGCTGTCTTCAACCAAGATCTCAGCGATCACTGCCTCATTGCCTGCATCCGTAATGGGTCAGCGGTCAAACGACCTCCACTCATCACTGTAAAACGCTCCCTGAAACACTTCAGCGAGCAGGCCTTTCTAATCAACCTGGCCGGGGTATCCTGGAAGGATATTGATCTCATCCCGTCAGTAGAGGATGCCTGGATATTTTTTTAAAATGCCTTCCTAACCATCTTAAATAAACATGCCCCATTCAAGAAATTTAGAACCAGGAACAGATATAGCCCTTGGTTCTCCCCAGACCTGACTGCCCTTAACCAACACAAAAACATCCTTTGGCGTTCTGCATTAGCGTCGAACAGCCCCCGTGATATGCAGCTGTTCAGGGAAGCTAGAAACCATTATACACAGGCAGTTAGAAAAGCCAAGGCTAGCTTTTTCAAGCAGAAACTAACCCAACAACAACTCAAAAAAGTTCTGGGACACTGTAAAGTCCATGGAGAATAAGAACACCTCCTCCCAGCTGCCCACTGCACTGAAGATAGGAAACACTGTCACCACTGATAAATCCACCATAATTGAGAATATCAATAAGCATTTTTCTACGGGCTGGCCATGCTTTCCACCTGGCTACTCCTACCCCGGTCAACAGCACTGCACTCCCCACAGCAACTCGCCAAAGCCTTCCCCATTTCTCCTTCTCCCAAATCCGTTCAGCTGATGTTCTGAAAGAGCTGCAAAATCTGGACCCCTACAAATCAGCCGGGCTAGACAATCTGGACCCTTTCTTTCTAAAATTATCTGCCGAAATTGTTGCCACCCCATTTTACTAGCCTGTTCAACCTCTCTTTCGTGTCGTCTGAGATCCCCAAAGATTGGAAAGCAGCTGCGGTCATCCCCCTCTTCAAAGGGGGGGACACTATTGACCCAAACTGCTACAGACCTATATCTATCCTACCATGCCTTTCGAAGGTCTTTGAAAGCCAAGTCAACAAACAGATTACCGACCATTTCGAATCTCACCATACCTTCTCTGCTATGCAATCTGGTTTCAGAGCTGGTCATGGGTGCACCTCAGCCACGCTCAAGGTCCTAAACGATATCTTAACCGCCATCGATAAGAAACATTACTGTGCAGCCGTGTTCATTGATCTGGCCAAGGCTTTCGACTCTGTCAATCACCACATCCTCATCGGCAGACTCGACAGCCTTGGTTTCTCAAATGATTGCCTCGCCTGGTTCACCAACTACTTCTCTGATAGAGTTCAGTGTGTCAAATCGGAGGGTCTGCTGTCCGGACCTCTGGTAGTCTCTATGGGGGTGCCACAGGGTTCAATTCTTGGACCGACTCTCTTCTCTGTATACATCAATGAGGTCGCTCTTGCTGCTGGTGAGTCTCTGATCCACCTTTACGCAGACGACACCATTCTGTATACTTCTGGCCCTTCTTTGGACACTGTGTTAACAACCCTCCAGGCAAGCTTCAATGCCATACAACTCTCATTCCGTGGCCTCCAATTGCTCTTAAATACAAGTAAAACTAAATGCATGCTCTTCAACCGATCGCTACCCGCACCTGCCCGCCTGTCCAACATCACTACTCTGGACGGCTCTGATTTAGAATACGTGGACAACTACAAATACTTAGGTGTCTGGTTAGACTGTAAACTCTCCTTCCAGACCCATATCAAATATCTCCAATCCAAAGTTAAATCTAGAATTGGCTTCCTATTTCGCATCAAAGCATCCTTCACTCATGCTGCCAAACGTACCCTTGTAAAACTGACCATCCTACCAATCCTCGAGTTTGGCGATGTCATTTACAAAATAGCCTCCAATACCCTACTCAACAAATTGGATGCAGTCTATCACAGTGCAATCCATTTTGTCACCAAAGCCCCATATACTACCCACCATTGCGACCTGTACGCTCTCGTTGGCTGGCCCTCGCTTCATACTCGTCGCCAAACCCACTGGCTCCATGTCATCTCCAAGACCCTGCTAGGTAAAGTCCCCCCTTATCTCAGCTCGCTGGTCACCATAGCATCTCCCACTTGTAGCACACGCTCCAGCAGGTATATCTCTCGTCACCCCCAAAACCAATTCTTTCTTTGGCCTCCTCTCCTTCCAGTTCTCTGCTGCCAATGACTGGAATGAACTACAAAAAGCACTGAAACTGGAAACACTTATCTCCCTCACTAGCTTTAAGCACCAACTGTCAGAGCAGCTCACAGATTACTGCACCTGTACATAGCCCACCTATATTTTAGCCCAAACAACTACCTCTTTCCCTACTGTATTTAATTAATTAATTCATTTTGCTCCTTTGCACCCCCCATTATTTTTATTTCTACTTTGCACATTCTTCCATTGCAAATCTACCATTCCAGTGTTTTACTTGCTATATTGTATTTACTTTGCCACCATGGCCTTTTTTTGCCTTTACCTCCCTTATCTCACCTCATTTGCTCACATCGTATACATACTTGTTTATACTGTATTATTGACTGTATGTTTGTTTTACTCCATGTGTAACTCTGTGTCGTTGTATGTGTCGAACTGCTTTGCTTTATCTTGGCCAGGTCGCAATTGTAAATGAGAACTTGTTCTCAACTTGCCTACCTGGTTAAATAAAGGTGAAATAAAAGGTGAGGAAGATGAGGAAGGTGTTATTATAGTGAGAGATGAGGAAGATGAGGAAGGTGTTATTATAGAGTGAGATGAGGAAGGTGTTATTATAGAGTGAGATGAGGAAGATGCGGAAGGTGTTAGTATAGAGTGAGATGAGGAAGATGAGGAAGGTGTTATTATAGAGTGAGATGAGGAAGGTGTTATTATAGTGTGAGATGAGGAAGGTGTTATTATAGAGTGAGATGAGGAAGATGAGGAAGGTGTTATTATAGAGTGAGATGAGGAAGGTGTTATTATAGAGTGAGATGAGGAAGGTGTTATTATAAAGTGAGATGAGGAAGATGAGGAAGGTGTTATTATAGAGTGAGATGAGGAAGGCGTTATTATAGAGTGAGATGAGGAAGGTGTTATTATAGAGTGAGATGAGGAAGATGAGGAAGGTGTTATTATAGAGTGAGATGAGGAAGGTGTTATTATAGAGTGAGATGAGGAAGGTGTTATTATAGAGTGAGATGAGGAATGTGTTATTATAGAGTGAGATGAGGAAGATGAGGAAGGTGTTATTATAGAGTGAGATGAGGAAGATGAGGAAGGTGTTATTATAGAGTGAGATGAGGAAGATGAGGAAGGTGTTATTATAGTGTGAGATGAGGAAGGTGAGGAAGATGTCATTATAGTGTGAGATGAGGAAGGTGTTATTATAGTGTGAGATGAGGAAGGTGTTATTATAGAGTGAGATGAGGAAGGTGAGGAAGGTGTTATTATAGTGTGAGATGAGGAAGGTGTTATTATAGTGTGAGATGAGGAAGGTGTTATTATAGAGTGAGATGAGGAAGATGAGGAAGGTGTTATTATAGAGTGAGATGAGGAAGGTGAGGAAGGTGTTATTATAGTGTGAGATGAGGAAGGTGTTATTATAGTGTGAGATGAGGAAGGTGTTATTATAGTGTGAGATGAGGAAGGTGTTATTATAGAGTGAGATGAGGAAGGTGAGGAAGGTGTTATTATAGTGTGAGATGAGGAAGGTGTTATTATAGAGTGAGATGAGGAAGGTGAGGAAGATGTCATTATAGTGTGAGATGAGGAAGGTGTTATTATAGAGTGAGATGAGGAAGGTGTTATTATAGAGTGAGATGAGGAAGATGAGGAAGGTGTTATTATAGAGTGAGATGAGGAAGGTGAGGAAGATGTTATTATAGTGTGAGATGAGGAAGGTGTTATTATAGAGTGAGATGAGGAAGGTGTTATTATAGAGTGAGATGAGGAAGATGAGGAAGGTGTTATTATACAGTGAGATGAGGAAGGTGAGGAAGATGTCATTATAGTGTGAGTGTCTGAAGCCAGAAGCTGATGTGGAGATAGATGGACGGTGGCCTCTGCAAGTGAAGAATCAGACTAGGCCTTCTGTCAGCCACCAAGCCACAACGACATGCCTGGATACAGAGAGGCAGACCCTGTAGGAGAGACAGTCTTCTTTGTGTGGGAGTGGTTTGGCAGGAGGACAGCAGCCAGTACATTAGAGGAAAGGAGAGGGACATTGAATGGGCTGTTCTGTGATGGCTTGATAACAAAAAGCATGTTTTTGGAAATTATACCTTACAGTTGCTGCTGCCACAGTGACAGAGGGAAGAGGACCCTTCATGTACTGTACTGTCCTCCTCTGTCTCCTCTCCTCTCCTCTCCTCTCCTCTCCTCTCCTCTCCTCTCCTCTCCTCTCCTCTCCCTCTCCCTCTCCCTCTCCCTCTCCTCTCCTCTCCTCTCCTCTCTTCTCCTCTCCTCTCCTCTCCTCTCCTCTCCTCTCCTCTCCTCTCCTCTCCTCTCCTCTCCTCTCCTCTGTCTCCTCTCCTCCCTCTCCCTCTGTCTCCTCTCCTCTCCCTCTCCTCTGTCTCCTCTCCTCTCCTCTCCTCTCCCTCTCCTCTCCTCTCCTCCCTCTCCTCTCCTCTCCTCTCTCCCTCTCCTCTCCTCCTCCTCTCCTCTCCTCTCCCTCTGTCTCCTCTCCTCTCCTCTCCTCGCCTCTCCTCTCCTCTCCTCTCCTCCTCTCCTCTCCTCTCTCCTCTCCTCTCCTCTCCTCCTCCCCTCCCTCCCCTCTCTCCTCCCTCTCCTCTCCCTCTCCTCTGTCTCCTCTGTCTCCCTCTCTCCTCTCCTCTCCTCTCCTCTCCTCCTCCCTCTCCCTCTCCTCTCCTCTCCTCTCCTCTCCTCTCCTCTCCTCTCCCTCCTCTCCTCTGTCTCCTCTCCTCTCCTCTCCTCTCCTCTCCTCTCCCTCCCTCCCCTCTCCCTCTCCCTCTCCTCTCCCCTCCCTCTGTCTCCCTCTCCCTCTCCTCTCCTCTCCTCTCCTCTCCTCTCCTCTCTCCTCTCCTCTCCTCTCCTCTCCTCTCCTCTCCTCTCCTCTCCTCTCCTCTCTTCTCCTCTCCTGTCTGGGAATGGGTTGACACAAGGCCAGTTAGAAGGGAAAGGAGAAACATTTGGGGTAGTTCCGTAATGGCTGGCAGATGTAAAGTGCGCAGTCACAGTTCTATCTCAGTCACTCTACAGTGTTTATTTGCTGTGAGTCACAGTTCTACCTCAGTCACTCTACAGTGTTTATTTGCTTTGTCACAGTTCAGCTACAGTAGAACAACATTCACCATCATGCGCATTGACATCCTGTATAGTTGAAAAAAATCTAATAAAAAAAATCAAGCTGCAGTTGAAAAACAGTCTTCAGTACGACAGCTGAATTCCCTTCAATGGTGTTCATTGCCGAACACGTTTCAAAGTGAGCTCCTTCGTCAAAGGACAACATAATCAAGCATGAACAAGATTGAGCTCTCAATCTATTTAGTTCATGGTATCATTTCTTTGTCTGAGTCAGGCCTGGGAGTAGGACCTACATGAGAGCTCTGTTTTACATGAAGACACGGGACCAGCTGGCTGTGGGATAAAACATTATACAGCCGTTTTATGTGAAGACACGGGACCAGCTGGCAGCAATATAGCACCCTATTTTCCAAAAATTACACTATTTTTGACAAGACCTATAGTAGGTCATGTAGAGAATAGTGTGCTATTTGGGATGCAAATGTAACGGATGTGAAACGGTTAGCTGTGGTGCGCGCTAAATAGCGTTTCAATCGGTGACGTCACTTGCTCTGAGACCTTGAAGTAGGGGTTCCCCTTGCTCTACAAGGGTCGCGGCTGTTGTGGAGAGATGGGTAACGATGCTTCGTGGGTGACTGTTGTTGATGTGTGCAGAGGGTCCCTGGTTCGCGCCCGGGTATGGGCGAGGGGACGGTCTAAAGTTATACTGTTACACAAAGTCGCACAACCTGAATAACCAAGCAGCTGGCTCCAGCTACGTCTGACTGGGGGCACAGCCAGATGACACAGCTCAGGGGAGGTCAATGATTATCATAGTCTGTTTCAAATAGAGGTCCTGGCACACTGGGAAGCTCTGCTACTGGCCCTGGTCAAAAGTAGTGCACTACATATAAAATGGAATTGGGGAGAATTTAACGACATGAGGAGGACAAGGTTCGGCTTCGGACTGGAAGGGAGAGATAGAATCAGACAGGACCGGGAGAGAGAATCAGACAGGACTGGAAGGGAGAGAGAATCAGACAGGACCGGAAGGGAGAGAGAATCAGACAGGACCGGAAGGGAGAGAATCAGACAGGACTGGAAGGGAGGGATAGAATCAGACAGGACCGGAAGGGAGAGAATCAGACAGGACCGGAAGGGAGAGAGAATCAGACAGGACCGGAAGGGAGAGAGAATCAGACAGGACCGGAAGGGAGAGAGAATCAGACAGGACCGGAAGGGAGAGAGAATCAGACAGGACCGGAAGGGAGAGAGAATCAGACAGGACCGGAAGGGAGAAATAGAATCAGACAGGACCGGAAGGGAGAGAGAATCAGACAGGACCGGAAGGGAGAGAGAATCAGACAGGACCGGAAGGGAGGGATAGAATCAGACAGGACCGGAAGGGAGAGAGAATCAGACAGGACCGGAAGGGAGAGAGAATCAGACAGGAGTGGAAGGGAGAGAGAATCAGACAGGAGTGGAAGGGAGAGAGAATCAGACAGGACCGGAAGGGAGAGAGAATCAGACAGGACCGGAAGGGAGAGAGAATCAGACAGGAGTGGAAGGGAGGGATAGAATCAGACAGGACCGGAAGGGAGAGATAGAATCAGACAGGACCGGAAGGGAGAGAATCAGACAGGACTGGAAGGGAGAGAGAATCAGACAGGAGTGGAAGGGAGAGAGAATCAGACAGGAGTGGAAGGGAGAGAGAATCAGACAGGAGTGGAAGGGAGAGAGAATCAGACAGGACCGGAAGGGAGAGATAGAATCAGACAGGACCGGAAGGGAGAGATAGAATCAGACAGGACCGGAAGGGAGAGATAATCAGACAGGACCGGAAGGGAGAGATAGAATCAGACAGGACCGGAAGGGAGAGATAATCAGACAGGACCGGAAGGGAGAGAGAATCAGATAGGAGAAAATAGGGGAAGGAATGACACACACTCAGACACACACACACACACACACACACACAGCTACAGACAGGGGGAGGGAGAGAGACAGAGATTTTGGACACAGATAAGGCAGGCAGATGGGGATGGGTAATTTTGCTGATTGACAAAAGGGCTGCAAGGTCAAACTCTCCCTGCCTGTCTGTCTGTGGGTTTCCACTTGGTTACTCACATGTTTCAGACACATGAAATGAGATTAAATGTGATGCGATGCTATCGGGTCATCAGACAGTGGGCCTTCTCATTACCACTGTAATGTTGTAGAGACTACTGTAGTTCAGTGGGCCTTCTCATTACCACTGTAATGTTGTAGAGACTACTGTATTTCAGTGGGCCTTCTCATTACCACTGTAATGTTGTAGAGACTACTGTATTTCAGTGGGCCTTCTCATTACCACTGTAATGTTGTAGAGACTACTGTAGTTCAGTGGGCCTTCTCATTACCACTGTAATGTTGTAGAGACTACTGTAGTTCAGTGGGCCTTCTCATTACCACTGTAATGTTGTAGAGACTACTGTAGTTCAGACAGTGGGCCTTCTCATTACCACTGTAATGTTGTAGAGACTACTGTAGTTCAATGGGCCTTCTCATTACCTCCGTAATGTTGTAGAGACTACTGTAGTTCAGTGGGCCTTCTCATTACCACTGTAATGTTGTAGAGACTACTGTAGTTCAGTGGGCCTTCTCATTACCACTGTAATGTTGTAGAGACTACTGTAGTTCAGTGGGCCTTCTCATTACCACTGTAATGCTGTAGAGACTACTGTAGTTCAGTGGGCCTTCTCATTACCACTTTAATGTTGTAGAGACTACTGTAGTTCAGTGGGCCTTCTCATTACCACTGTAATGTTGTAGAGACAACTGTAGTTCAGACAGTGGGCCTTCTCATTACCACTGTAATGTTGTAGAGACTACTGTAGTTCAGTGGGTCTTCTCATTACCACTGTAATGTTGTAGAGACTATTGTAGTTCAGTGGGCCTTCTCATTACCACTGTAATGTTGTAGAGACTACTGTAGTTCAGTGGGCCTTCTCATTACCACTGTAATGTTGTAGAGACTACTGTAGTTCAGTGGGCCTTCTCATTACCACTGTAATGTTGTAGAGACTACTGTAGATCAGACAGTGGGCCTTCTCATTACCACTGTGACGTTGTAGTGGATATTATAGGGTTGTGCTGTGGAAATATTGATTTTATTCGTATACCGTTTAAACTATGATAACAGAATAACAGTAAATATCTCCAGGCATTTGTTTTACATGGGTAGAGAGTACATTCGGAAACCGATAGTACAGGAAATATTAGATATCAGAGCAAGATGCTCTGAAACTTTTCAAACACCAAATACTGTTTGGGATAAAGGCGGATGACAAAATCATAGTAATTGGTCATTCACGTGTACTGTCTGAATAACAGCACGCTCAGCGTTTATTACAAGACATAAAAGGAACAACATCTGTGTCATTTGTTGTATTGCTGCTGGGTTTTCCTCCACGTTTCAGAGGCTGCATTTAATTACATTTCCTGTGTCCCAAATGGCACCCTTTTAACCAGAGCCCTATGAACCATGGTCAAAAGAAGTGCACTATATAAGGAATAGGGTGCAATTTGGGACGCTAGCCTAGCCAGTACCTCATGAATAAATCAGTACCCTGTAATAAACTAGCCTTTCTGTTTTGCAACAGATCTGAGTCACAGACATGAATAGTTTATTCACATGAAAACTCCACTCATGCCTCCCCGAGGCTGACGTGCTGACATGTGTCCGCCATTGCGGGACATTGATTTTGTCCACCCACATCAGAGGTGAGTAGGACACACAGGTTGAAATATCAAAATAAACTCTGAACCAATTATATTAATTTGGTGACAGGTCGAAACACAGTAAACGTTCATGGACATTTGTTACGCACGCCTCTGTGAAGAGGGAACACAACACCCTGCTGCAACTCAACTCCCCATGAAGTGAAAGAGGTATGGACTGTCGGTGCGAGTAAGGATGACAAACAATTTCAATAATCAGAACACTGCGTCCTATTGACACACAACAGACATAATCAATCAGCTCCCTCAGCGACAACTAACATAGTACATACCAAATCGCTTTCTGAGTAACAATCAACACATGCTATAACCCTCAGCTATCAACCTCCTCTCTCAGCAATCATCTTTCTGCAATGATCTCAGCCTGCAATGATCTCTCTCCTGAACAGAACACTGGCTTTTATAACTGGAGAAGGAGTCTAATGGGCTGCAGCTGCAACTTGACTAAGGGGAGGGGTCAGCTCTCCAATTAGCCATGGAGTCGACCAATCAGCTGCTTGAGGGATTTCAGGAAGCCATTTCCTGAAATTCACACATGCAAATACACAAACTACAACACAGAAACTGGGGAACATAACACATTTAGTTAGCTAGCTTGCTGTTGCTCATTTGTCCTGGGATATAAACGTTGGGTTGGTATTTTACCTGAAATGCACAAGGTCCTTTTTTTCCTGGATCTTTGTAGAATTTTTACCCATTTCGAGTCACAAAAAAATGGTGTGTTCTCTTCTCCGACAATTAATCCACAGATAAAAGAGGAAACAATGCTCTTAAAATCCATTGAGGATATTGGAGAGGCGGGACTTGCAGCTCGTCAAGCATCAAAAATAGAAGTTCTATTTTAGCGCCTGGCTATGCAGACGCTCGTTGACGTGTGCGAGCAGTTTGGATGACGTGATTGAATAACATGTACAGTTAAAGTCGGAAGTTGACACACACTTAGGTTGGAGTCATTAAAACTCGTTTTTCAACCACTCCACACATTTCTTGTTAACCAGCTATAGTTTTGGCAAGTTGGTTAGGATATCTACTTTGTGCATGACACAAGTAATTTTTCCAAGAATTGTTTACAGACAGATTATTTCAATTATAATTCACTGCATCACAATTTCAGTGGGTCAGATGTTTACATACACTAAGTTGACTATGCCTTTAAATAGCTTGTAAAATTCCAGAAAATTATTTCATGGCTTTAGAAGCTTCCGATAGGCTAATTGACATCATTTGAGTCAACTGGAGGTGTACCTGTGGATGTATTTCAAGGCCTACCTTCAAACTCAGTGCCTCTTTGCTTGACATCATGGTAAAATCAAAAGAAATCAGCCAATACCTCAGAAAGAAAATGTAGACCTCCACAAGTTTGGTTCATCCTTGGGAGCAATTTCCAAATGCCTGAAGGTACCACGTTCATCTGTACAAACAATAGTACGCATGAATAAACACCATGGGACCACGCAGCCGTCATACCGCTCAAGAAGGAGACGTGTTCTGTCTATCCACAGTAAAACGAGTCCTATATCAACATAACCTGAAAGGCCGCTCAGCAAAGAAGAAGCCACTGCTCCAAAACCACCATAAAAAAGCCAGACTACGGTTTGCAACTGCACATGGGGACAAAGATTTTATGTTTTGGAGAAATGTCCTCTGGTCTGATGAAACAAAAATAGAACTGTTTGGCGATAATGACATCGTTATGTTTGGAGGAAAAGGGTAGGCTTGCAAGCCGAAGAACACCATCCCAACCGTGAAGCACGGGGGTGGCAGCACCATGTTGTACCAGGGACTGGTGCACTTCACAAAATAGATGCCATCATGAGGATGGAAAATTAGGTGGATATTTTTAAGCAACATCTCAAGACATCAGTCAGGAAGTTGAAGCTTGGTTGCAAATGGGTCTTCCAAATGGAAATGACCCAAAGCATACTTCCAAAGTTGTGGCAAAATGGCTTAAGGACAACAAAGTCAAGGCTTTGGAGAGGCCGTCACAAAGCCCTGCCCTCAATCCTATAGAAAACCTGTGGGCAGAACTGAAAAAGCATGTACGAGCAAGGAGGCCTACAAACCTGACTCTGTTACACCAGCTCTGTCAGGGGGAATGGGGCCTACAAACCTGACTCTGTTACACCAGCTCTGTCAGGAGGCATGGGCCAAAATTCACCCAACATATTGTGGGAAGCATGTGGAAGAATACCTGAAATGTTTAACCCAAGTTAAACAATTTAATGGCAATGCTACCAAATACTAATTGAGTGTATGTAATGTTCTGACCCACTGGGAATGTGATGAAAGTAATAAAAGCTGAAATAAATCATTCTCTCTACTATTATTCTGACATTTCACATTCTTAAAATAAAGTTGTGATCCTAACTGACCTAAGACAGGGAATTGTTACTTGGATTAAATGTGAAAAACTGAGTTTAAATGTATTTGGCTAAGGTGTATGTAAACTTCCGACTTCAACTGTATGTGTTAATGTATTTTTGCAACGTTCGCGCACGCAATGCGGGTAGTGCGGTCAGCATGTTAGAAACCAAATGACTGATAGCTGATTTGATTTGATAGCTATTTTGTGAAAGGATGATGCTTGTACTTTAAGCCACCTAGAGGTTTATAGAGAGGCAGAGAGAGGCATTGTCTGCACGTTAAGGAAAAAAGACCTCTTCTGCTTTGAAATATAGTTCATGTACTGCATTGGTCTCAATGGGAGTCAAGCTGTGGGCGGTAGGAAGGAAGACTTCCGCTGTCAGAAGTACTGCTGAGCCCTGATGTTTTAGGAATCTTCATGGGAAAAGACTTACGGCATCACTCGCCTTCTTTTGATAGAGGAAGAGAGAAGGAGAGAGAGAGAGAAGGAGAGAGAGAGAGAAGGAGAGAGAGAGGGAAAGAGAGAGAGAGAGAAGGAGAGAGAGAGGGAAAGAGAGGAGGAGAGAGAGAGAGAAGGAGAGAGAGAGAGAAGGAGAGAGAGAGGGAAGGAGAGAGAGAGAGAAGGAGAGAGAGAGAGAAGGAGAGAGAGAGAGAAGGAGAGAGAGAGGGAAAGAGAGGA